>NC_048572.1:29777328-29789828 GCF_013265735.2 Oncorhynchus mykiss | reverse complement strand
GTGGGAGGAGGTCTAAAGTAGAGGAGGAACAGGGGCGAGGAGGAGAGGGGAGGAGGTCTAAAGTAGAGGAGGAGGGGGTGGAGAGGAGGAGAGGGGGTATAAAGTAGAGGAGGAGGGGGTTGGAGAGGAGGAGAGGGGAGGAGGTCTAAAGTAGAGGAGGAGGGGGTGGAGAGGAGGGGGGAGGAGGTCTAAAGTAGAGGAGGAGGGGTTGGAGAGGAGCAGAGGGGAGGAGGTATAAAGTAGAGGAGGAGGAGGAGAGGAGGAGGGGGGAGGAGGTCTAAAGTAGAGGAGGAGGGGGTGGAGAGGAGGAGAGGGGAGGAGGTCTAAAGTAGAGGAGGAGGAGGGGCGAGGAGGAGAGGGGAGGAGGTCTAAAGTAGAGGCGGAGGGGGTGGAGAGGAGGAGAGGGGGTATAAAGTAGAGGAGGAGGAGGAGAGGGGAAGAGGTATAAAGTAGAGGAGGAGGGTGGAGGAGGAGAGGAGGAGAGGGGAGGAGGTCTAAAGTTGAGGAGGATGAGGAGAGGAGGAGGAGAGGGGGTATAAAGTAGAGGAGAAGGAGGAGAGGAGGGGGGAGGAGGTCTAAAGTAGAGGAGGAGGGGTTGGAGAGGAGGAGAGGGGAGGAGGTATAAAGTAGAGGAGGAGAAGGAGAGGAGGAGGGGGGAGGAGGTCTAAAGTAGAGGAGGAGCAGGGGCGAGGAGGAGAGGGGAGGAGGTCTAAAGTAGAGGAGGAGGGGTGGAGAGGATGAGAGGGGGTATAAAGTAGAGGAGGAGGAGGAGAGGGGAAGAGGTATAAAGTAGAGGAGGAGGGTGGAGGAGGAGAGGAGGAGAGGGGAGGAGGTCTAAAGTTGAGGAGGATGAGGAGAGGAGGAGGAGAGGGGGAGAGGGGAGGAGGTATAAAGTAGAGGAGGAGGGGGTGGAGATGAGGATAGGGGAAAAGGTCTAAAGTAGAGGAGGAGGAGGGGCGAGGAGGAGAGGGGAGGAGGTCTAAAGTAGAGGAGGAGGGGGTGGAGAGGAGGAGAGGGGGTATAAAGTAGAGGAGAAGGAGGAGAGGAGGGGGGAGGAGGTCTAAAGTTGAGGAGGATGAGGAGAGGAGGAGGAGAGGGGGAGAAGGGAGGAGGTATAAAGTAGAGGAGGAGGGGGTGGAGATGAGGATAGGGGAAGAGGTCTAAAGTAGAGGAGGAGGAGGGGCGAGGAAGAGAGGGGAGGAGGTCTAAAGTAGAGGAGGAGGGGGTGGAGAGGAGGAGAGGGGGTATAAAGTAGAGGAGAAGGAGGAGAGGAGGAGAGGGGAGGAGGGGAGAGGAGGAGGGGGAGGATGGGAGGAGGATATGAGGGGAAGGTAAGTAAAGACTGCAGGGATGCAGTGTAGCGAGCCTTATCTGGTGTTAATAAGCACCTAGCAGGGTTCTTAGTGCCTTTGATCCAGACAGGGTCTGGAGACTGAGTCTGAAAGGCAGCAGCCAGAGACAGGCACCCTGTCGACTGTTTGAGGAGTAAGAGAATGGCCCCAGGTGCAAACTGAAGGTAGCACCCTCAATAACGACTATACCACCTCTCTCCCTCTCTCTCCCCTCTCTCACCCTCTATCCCCTCTCTCTCTCACATCTTCTCTCTCTTCCTCCCTCTCTCTCTCTCCTCCCTCTGTGTGGGCGTGTTTATTTCTGTTTGCTGAGAGGCTCTCACACGGATTACTGTGTTGAGAATCTGGCTGCAACTAATATGAAAGTAGAAACACCTTTCATGACGAAGGTAGTTCTTAGTGTGGGTGTAGCTTTAACATTGTTAAAGGTGATTCCAGTGGTGACCTTTCAATCCAGAACGAGACAACTTAGTTTTTCTAACTTTATGGCTTTTCTTAGGCGTAGAGTAAGAGGCAATCGTTAAATGTGATTCTAGCAGTGACCTTGCATGACTGGAGAATGATACATTACAATGTTTCCAACCCAAGATTACCATTCCTTTTGACCGAGGCACCAATGAGTCTGTCTGCTTGGAGTTCAATTGAACTAATACAACTTTGCAAGACCTCCTTGGCTAGCGAGGTGTAGAGTAGCTTTCAAACCATTAAAGGGGACTCTAGCAGTGACCTTGTGTCAATAGGAAATCATACATAACTGTGAAATGTTTTCAACCCAAGTTGAACTTCTCTTTTGACTGGGGCACCTATGAGGATGTCAGTGAGTCTGACAGCTTTGGAATCGATTGAAAACATTTACCTTGGATCAGTTTGCGACACTGCAGTTGAACAAGCTGCAACTTAGTGAATGTCTGACCCTGTACCCTTCCCTTAACAACCATGGAAGTGAGACATCAAAACCACATCTGGTACCCCCTTTTCATTTGAAAGTGTGTGTGTGTTTGTGTGTGTGTGTGTGTGTGTGTTTGTGAGTGTGTGTGTGTAACCGTGTTTCCAATTCTTCACCTGCAGCCAAAATTATATCCGCATTTTTCCCTTCTGATGGCAGTGTTTCAGTCAGAACACACGTTGGCACGGTGACTGTCGGTAGGCTCTAGGCTCACCAGGGAAACCTGGCAGGAGTCTGTCGCTCAACGCCGAAGGCGTATTAAGATCAACCTCCTAAGCAACACTCCATCTCAGTAAGAATAGATTGGATACCCTTCCTCGTTATCCATCCTGTCCAAAACATATTATTTTCACCCTTTAGGTTATATCCATCCTACTGCTGCACCCACCAGCCGACCTCTCTTCCTGTCTGCCCCCTGCTTCTTCCTGTCTGCCAACCTCACCCTCACTGTCCTCTGTTGTATCAGTCCCCTGCATCTATTTCCGGAGCACTCTCTCTTTCCTTTTCTCTCTCTCTCTCTCTCTCTCTCTCTCTCTCTCTCTCTCTCTCTCTCTCTCTCTCACTCTCTCTCTCTCTCTCACTCTCTTTTTCATCCTCCACTCCCTCTCTCCCCCCCTCCCCCTCTCCCTCCCCAGTCCATCCCTCTCTGTCTGTATCTCTTTCCTCCTCTCTCCCCCTTCATCTCAGGCTGCTCTTCTATTTTCTCAGTCTCCTCCTCTCCTCTCAGACAGACAAAGAGACAGAAGAGCATTCATCATTTATCCCATTGCCCGGAGGTTTCTACAGCATTCAAAGGATGAGCTAGACCAGAGGCTGAGGCAGCAGAGAGCAAGGCAGGCTGCTTATCTTTCTCTCTCTCTCTCTCTCTCTCTCCGGTACGGCCTTTGGATAGAGAGAGAAGCAGCTCGTAGGCGTATAGGAGAGCGAGAGATTGTGTCTGAGATGGAGGTAATCATGTTCGGCCAGTAGGTTACATGAGTGTTTAACTCTCTCACTAAGGCATCGTTTGGCGGCCGGTCTCATACTGAGATAGAGAGAGAGAGACTAAAGCAACTAGTGAAATTAAAATGTTTCTGCTGAAAGACACTCAGTGGTCTGGAGGTCAAGGCTAGTCATGATATCATTACGACGGGTTAATGGTGTTTTCGTTTTTGTAAAGACTTGAGTGTGAATGTATATGTGTGTGTGTTTGTTTACTGTCTGCTGGCTGTCTCTTCGCTATGGCAATCCTCCTTCCTGCCCGCCCCTCTCCAAACACACAATACAAACTCGCCCTCCATCTATCCCAGCATCTCTCCCTCCATCTCTCCCTCCATCTCTCCCCCAAGCACAAGAAGGCCACAGAGGCCAACCGTCACTCAACCAAAGCGCTGCTCGTCTAAACCTGGGCCATAATCAATCTACACGCATGATTTCCGCCCGGCTCGGTCCAGTAACTCCCTGATTCCAAGACACAAACTCATGCAGAAAGGTCATGTTGTACAAAATCAAAGTATAAACTGATTCAAATAATTACATAATGCATTGGACCAGCCTATTGAAAACAAGCCCAGTGTTCGTATTGTCTCAGTATTACATTGGATAAAATAGACATTTTAGATGAGGAACTAGAGGGGTGAAGAGAAACACAGACAGAAAAGGAATCATAGACAAATGGAGAGAGAGAGAGAGGCAGAGAGAGAAAGAGGGAGGGAGAGGCAGAGAGAGAAAGAGGGAGGGAGAGGCAGAGGGAGAGAGAGGCAGAGAGAGAAAGAGGGAGGGAGAGGCAGAGAGAGAAAGAGGGAGGGAGAGGCAGAGGGAGAGAGAGGCAGAGAGAGAAAGAGGGAGGGAGAGGCAGAGGGAGCGAGAGGCAGAGAGAGAAAAAGGGAGGGAGAGGCAGAGAGAGAAAGAGGGAGGGAGAGGCAGAGGGAGAGAGAAGGATACAGAGAAGCTGTAAATGACAGACAGAGAAAGAGAGAGAGGAGGTAGACAAAGAGAGATGACAGAGAAAGAAACAGATTGAGAAAGAGAGAGAAACAGAGCGAGATGTTTTGCTGAGTGGGGACACGTTGCAGTACGGATGCCTGGGCCTGGAGAGAACAACATGCATCTCTCTCTCTCTCTCTCTCTCTCTCTCTCTCTCTCTCTCTTTCGTTTTTATTCTGTCTGTCTCTAACCTCCTAGAAAAAGTACACGAAGGCAGAGGGGGTGTAAACATAAATGGCTTTTCAGGATATCAAGGGACACCAATAGGTTGTGATGTTTATTTCTTCATACGTGTAGCAGTGTATCATCATTGTGGTAAACGTGTACTGTAAACAGTTGAACTGTACGTTTAGTGCCATGTACAATCACGCCAGCTTCCTAGTCAACGGCTCTGTCTCAAAGCCTTTGGTTCTGTCACGTGTGCCTTTTGTCCGTCTACCGCAAATACAGGTTGGTGCTCAGACATCTAATTTCCACGCCCTAGGGTTCTCTGTAAGGTACATTGACTGACTAGTCAAATCACAGACACATCTTCTACTCCCTATTCACCATCAGCCATGGACATAGATCTGGTAACTGTTTATTGAACGGGCAGCAAGAGCCTGAAGCAGCTAGCTAGAGCCTTTCAAACACACACACACACACACACACACACACACACACACACACACAGGCTTTCACCGTTATGCATTCGGAGTACGAGGGAGGCAGTCGATAAGGGTGCACCCTAACCTGTAATTACTCGAGAAATGACAATGCCTTTACAAGTGAGGGGGCAAAAAAAATCAATCATTGTTGAATTACTATCACCGAGTGTCCTGCAAATTACAAGCGGGAGAAGGAAAATACATGACCACATATTCGATCTCTTACCTGGACAAAGGAATGCACACTGAATAGAAAATAACTTGATTCTATCACTTGGAAGAATTCATAGATTAAATTAGAAAAGTCTCTCTGTTTTGTAACTATGTTCAAACATAAAAAGTATTTAATCAAGCATTTAACAACTTTTCTGGTTAGCCTTGATCAAAGGCATTGACTGCATGGGAACTAGCTCTTTAGGAAGGGTGAGAGAACACTGCTACAAACTGCAGCTGGTATTGATAATGCTGTGCCTGTTATACGGGTCTATTGGGTCAGATGTCATTAAGAGGTACTGGGAAGGAAAACAAAGAGAGGACAAGAGAGGACACTTGTTCTACAAGTACAAGTCCTCAACGTGCAAGTTACTAAAGCCGAATTCTGCACGAAAACGCCAAAAACTCTGTCCCATTTGATAAAACGTGCGAGGCAAGATAGATAAAGGTGCAGTCTCTGCATCACACAACATTTAATTCACTGTGTTGGTGTGGAACACGGATTGGTAGAATTGAACGCATCCTTGCCTCTGGTGGTAGGAAAGAAAAAGAGGAAAGAAAGAAGGAGGGAAAGAAAGAAAGAAAGAAGGAGGGAAAGAAAGAAAGGAGGGAGGGAAAGAAAGAAAGAAAGAAAGAAGGAAAGAAAGAAAGAAAGAAGGAGGGAAAGAAAGAAAGAAAGAAAGAAGGAGGGAAAGGAAGAAAGAAAGAAAGAAAGAAAGAAAGAAGGAGGGAAAGAAAGAAAGAAAGAAAGAAAGAAAGAAAGAAAGAAAGAAAGAAAGAAAGAAAGAAAGAAAGAAAGAAGGAGGGAAGGAAAGAAAGAAGGAGGGAAAGAAAGAAAGAAAGAAGGAGGGAAAGAAAGAAAGAAAGAAAGAAGGAGGGAAAGAAAGAAAGAAGGAGGGAGGGAAAGAAAGAAAGAAAGAAAGAAGGAAAGAAAGAAAGAAGGAGGGAAAGAAAGAAAGAAAGAAAGAAGGAGGGAAAGAAAGAAAGAAAGAAGGAGGGAAAGAAAGAAAGAAAGAAAGAAAGAAGGAGGGAGGGAAAGAAAGAAAGAAAGAAAGAAGGAAAGAAAGAAAGAAAGAAGGAGGGAAAGAAAGAAAGAAAGAAAGAAAGAAAGAAAGAAGGAGGGAAAGGAAGAAAGAAAGAAAGAAAGAAAGAAGGAGGGAAAGAAAGAAATAAAGAAAGAAAGAAGGAGGGAAAGAAAGAAAGAAGGAGGGAAATAAAGAAAGAAAGAAGGAGGGAAAGAAAGAAAGAAAGAAAGAAGGAGGGAAAGAAAGAAAGAAGGAGGGAGGGAAAGAAAGAAAGAAATAAGGAAAGAAAGAAAGAAGGAGGGAAAGAAAGAAAGAAAGAAAGAAAGAAGGAGGGAAAGAAAGAAAGAAAGAAGGAGGGAAAGAAAGAAAGAAAGAAAGAAGGAGGGAGGAAAAGAAAGAAAGAAAGAAAGAAAGAAGGAGGGAAAGAAAGAAAGAAAGAAAGAAAGAAGGAGGGAAAGAAAGAAAGAAAGAATGAGGGAAAGAAAGAAAGAAAGAAGGAGGGAAAGAAAGAAAGAAAGAAGGAGGGAAATAAAGAAAGAAGGAGGGAGGGAAAGAAAGAAAGAAAGAAAGAAGGAGAGATGGAAAGAAAGAAAGAAAGAAAGAAAGAAAGAAAGAAAGAAAGAAAGAAAGAAAGAAAGAAAGAAAGAAAGAAGGAGGGAGGGAGGGAAATAAAGAAAGAAGGAGGGAGGGAAAGAAAGAAAGAAAGAAAGAAAGAAAGAAAGAAAGAAAGAAAGAAAGAAAGAAGGAGGGAAAGAAAGAACGAAAGAAAAAAAGAAAGAAATAAAGAAGGAGGGAGGGAAAGAAAGAAAGAAAGAAAGAAAGGAGGGAAAGAAAGAAAGAAAGAATGAGGGAGGGAAAGAAAGAAAGAAAGAAAGAAAGAAGGAGGGAGGGAAAGAAAGAAAGAAAGAAAGAAGGAGGGAAAGAAAGAAAGAAAGAAAGAAGGAGGGAAAGAAAGAAAGAAGGAGGGAAAGAAAGAAAGAAAGAAAGAAAGATGGAGTGAAAGAAAGAAAGAAAGAAAGAAAGAAGGAGGGAAAGAAAGAAAGAAAGAAGGAGGGAGGGAAAGAAAGAAAGAAAGAAGGTAGGGAAAGAAAGAAAGAAAGAAAGAAGGAGTGAAAGAAAGAAAGAAAGGAAGAAGGAGGGAAAGAAAGAAAGAAAGAAAGAAGGAGGGAAAGAAAGAAAGAAAGAAAGAAAGAAGGAGGGAAAGAAAGAAAGAAAGAAAGAAGGAGGGAAAGAAAGAAAGAAAGAAAGAAAGAAAGAAAGAAGGGAAGAGAGAGAGAGAAAGCACTGAAAAAGGTTAACTCAACCTGCACTTTCATTGACCCCGACAAACAAATGGGCAGACAAGACAAGAGGATGATGGTCCCCTGAGCTCTCTGGGGTTCTGAAGTAATCTTATTTCAATGATGGGAGGTCGCTATCAGCTAGCATGCCACTGGGCATGTATTTTACAGGGTTGAGGAGACTTGGGACAACTCTAAATTAGCTTGCTCTGTTCTGACCACTAGGCCTTTTTGTATTGTGACACTCTCCGCTTTGGTTCCCTGTAGAGAGGTACCTGGGTTTGTTTTAAGTTTCTGAAGGAAAGTCAAATCTTTATTAATCGGCAATCAGATAAGAAATGTTAAAAAATTCAGTTGTCTTGAATGCATATTTTATACATCCAAAATGATGAACGCATTCAAAATTCGCCAGAGATGAGAAAGAGATTTAATGAAGAGGTCTAATAAAAATGTCTAATAAACCTTTGGGGAAGCTGTTTCAAATAAACCACTAGATATGTCATCATTCAAGGCCTGCCTGTCTTCAGGTACGTCAGCCATTTAGAATCCCTAGCCTTGGTCCGGGTCCTAAGGCCTTTTCTGCTTAGCTAACCTGAGTGAGAGGAGTGATCCGTTGCTCTCACACACCTGGTGGCTAATAAGGGGAGAGAATCAGGCCTAGGTCAGCCCTGGGAGGGAGACGACAGGACAGAGACATCAAAGGGGAGGGCAGCAGACCCAAATGAATGGAGTGTGAAGCACAGTGGAGGATTCCTCTCTCTCTCTCTCTCTCTCTCTCTCTCTCTCTCTCTCTCTCCCTCCCTCCCTCCCTCCCTCCCTCTCTCTCTCTCCCTCTCCCTCTCTCTCTCCCTCTCTCTCTCTCTCTCTCTCTCTCTCTCTCCCCTTCTCTCCCTCCCTCAGCTAGGTACCGCCAGCACGCCCCAGGTTCCAAATGAGGTGACGGCCTGATCCACCAAATGGAGCCGGCTGTGTTTGATGACCTCATTTGTATTCAGCCTGTGTAGCCTCCACCTCGACCTGGGAGAGAGAGATACAGGGAGGCAGGGAGGCAGAACCTCTATCCTCTATCTCCCCAGCAGCACAGCTCTCCTTAGGCTGGCTGGCTGGCAGGCAGCAGGCAGACAGGCAGATAACTTTGAAGGCTGATGTGACAGAGGACTGAACACCTTGCCTCCTTACCGCTCCATCCCCCCTCATTCGCCTATTGCGCTCTCTCTCACTTCTTTCCCCCTCTCTCTCTCTCTCTCTCTCTCTCTCTCTCTCTCTCTCTCTCTCTCTCTCTCTCTCACTTCTTTCCCTCTCTCTCTCTCTCTCTCTCTCTTCTTTCCCTCTCTCTCTCTCTCACTCTCTCTCTCTTTTCTTTCCCTCTCTCTCTCTCTCTCTCTTTTCTTTCCCTCTCTCTCTCTTTTCTTTCCCTCTCTCTCTCTCTTTCTCTCTTTCTTTCTTTCTCTCTTTCTTTCATTCTTTGTAACACTTATGTTTACAATGCCAAAGCAAGTGAAATAAACAATAAAAAATTAACAGACAAACATTACACTTACAAAAGTTCCAAAATAATAAAGACATTTCAAATGTCATATTATGGATATATACAGTGTTGTAATGATGTGCAAATAGTTGAAGTACGAAAGGGAAAATAAATAAACATAAATATAGGTTGTATTTACAATGGTAAATGTTCTACACTGGTTGCCCTTTTCTTGTGGTAAAAGGTCACAAATTGTGCTGCTGTGATGGCACACTGTGGTATTTCACCCAGTAGATATGGGAGTTTATTAAAATGGGATTTGTTTTCGAATTCTTTGTGGATCTGTGTAATATGAGTGAAATATGTGTCTCTAATATGGTCATACATTGGGCAGGAGGTTAGGAAGTGCAGCTCAGTTTCCACCTCGTTTTGTGGGCAGTGTGCATATAGCCTGTCTTCTCTTGAGAGCCATGTCTGCCTACGGCAGCCTTTCTCAATAGCAAGGCTATGCTCACTGAGTCTGTACATAGTCAAAGCTTTCCTTCATTTTGGGTCAGTCACTGTGGTCAGCCTGTGTACTCTCTGTTTTGGGCCAAATAGCATTCTAGTATGCTCTATTTTTTATGTTTTATTCTTTCCAATGTGTCAAGTAATTATCTTTTTGTTTTCTCATGATTTGGTTGGGTCTAATTGTGTTGCTGTCCTGGGGCTCTGTGGGGTCTGTTTGTGTTTCTGAACAGAGCCCCAGGACAAGCTTGCTTAGGGGGCTCTTCTCCAGCTTCATCTCTCTGTAGGTGATGGCTTTGTTATGGAAGTTTTGGGAATAGCTTCGTTTTACGTGGTTGTAGAATTTAATGGCTTTTTCTGGATTTTGATAATTAGTCGGTATCAGCCTAATTCTGAACAAGGCAGTTAACCCACTGTTCCTAGGCCGTCACTGAAAATAAGAATTTGTTCCTAATCGTCCTCTGAATGTCCATTGACCACCACAGCCATGGCGTTTCACTGTATGAATGAAACCAACCTTCCAATCGACTTGCCTAGTTAAATAAAGGAGAAAAAAATGGTTGTGTCAAATGTTAGTTTCCTTTTGATGGCATAGAAGGCACTTCTTGTCTCTCAGATCTTTCACAGCTTTAAGGAAGTTACCTGTGGCGCTGATGTTTAGGCCGAGGTACAGTGCCTTGCGAAAGTATTCGGCCCCCTTGAACTTTGCGACCTTTTGCCACATTTCAGGCTTCAAACATAAAGATATAAAACTGTATTTTTTTGTGAAGAATCAACAACAAGTGGGACACAATCATGAAGTGGAACAACATTTATTGGATATTTCAAACTTTTTTAACAAATCAAAAACTGAAAAATTGGGCGTGCAAAATTATTCAGCCCCCTTAAGTTAATACTTTGTAGCGCCACCTTTTGCTGCGATTACAGCTGTAAGTCGCTTGGGGTATGTCTCTATCAGTTTTGCACATCGAGAGACTGACATTTTTTCCCATTCCTCCTTGCAAAATAGCTCGAGCTCAGTGAGGTTGGATGGAGAGCATTTGTGAACAGCAGTTTTCAGTTCTTTCCACAGATTCTCGATTGGATTCAGGTCTGGACTTTGACTTGGCCATTCTTATTTTTGAACCATTCCATTGTAGATTTTGCTTTATGTTTTGGATCATTGTCTTGTTGGAAGACAAATCTCCGTCCCAGTCTCAGGTCTTTTGCAGACTCCATCAGGTTTTCTTCCAGAATGGTCCTGTATTTGGCTCCATCCATCTTCCCATCAATTTTAACCATCTTCCCTGTCCCTGCTGAAGAAAAGCAGGCCCAAACCATGATGCTGCCACCACCATGTTTGACAGTGGGGATGGTGTGTTCAGCTGTGTTGCTTTTACGCCAAACATAACGTTTTGCATTGTTGCCAAAAAGTTCAATTTTGGTTTCATCTGACCAGAGCACCTTCTTCCACATGTTTGGTGTGTCTCCCAGGTGGCTTGTGGCAAACTTTAAATGACACTTTTTATGGATATCTTTAAGAAATGGCTTTCTTCTTGCCAATCTTCCATAAAGGCCAGATTTGTGCAATATACGACTGATTGTTGTCCTATGGACAGAGTCTCCCACCTCAGCTGTAGATCTCTGCAGTTCATCTAGAGTGATCATGGGCCTCTTGGCTGCATCTCTGATCAGTCTTCTCCTTGTATGAGCTGAAAGTTTAGAGGGACGGCCAGGTCTTGGTAGATTTGCAGTGGTCTGATACTCCTTCCATTTCAATATTATCGCTTGCACAGTGCTCCTTGGGATGTTTAAAGCTTGGGAAATCTTTTTGTATCCAAATCCGGCTTTAAACTTCTTCACAACAGTATCTCGGACCTGCCTGGTGTGTTCCTTGTTCTTCATATCACAGTGCAGGTGCATTTATACGGAGACTTGATTACACACAAGTGGATTGTATTTATCCTCATTAGTCATTTAGGTCAACATTGGATCATTCAGAGATCCTCACTGAACTTCTGGAGAGAGTTTGCTGCACTGAAAGTTCAGTTTTTGATTTGTTAAAAAAGTTTGAAATATCCAATAAATGTCGTTCCACTTCATGATTGTGTCCCACTTGTTGTTGATTCTTCACAAAAAAATACAGTTTTATATCTTTATGTTTGAAGCCTGAAATGTGGCAAAAGGTCGAAAAAGTTCAAGGGGGCCGAATACTTTCGCAAGGCACTGTATGAATAGTTTTGTGTGTGCTCTAGGGCAATGGTGTCTAGATGGAATTTGTATTCATGGTCCTCGGAACTGGACCTTTTTTAGAACACCATTATTTGTGTCTTACTGAGATTTAACGTCAGGGTCCAGGTCTGACAGAATTTTTTTTTTTTCTCTCTCTCTCTCTCTCTCTCTCTCTCTCTCTCTCTCTCTCTCTCTCTCTCTCTCTCTCTCTCTCTCTCTCTCTCTCTCTCTCTCTCTCTCACCACCTCAATTTTTCCCCTCCCACCTCTCCATCCTCCCTCATTCGCCTCCTGCCCACCCCCTTCTACCTTGACTTTATTCCCCTCCTACAATGAGCTAACCAGATGTAACACTCACAGCTAATGTCCCTCATAAGACAAAAAGGCTGCCGGCCCACTTTCTCACTCATGGCCCAGGTGTCTGCGCTCGATTGGAAGGTTGGTTTCATTCGTTCATATGCCCAGTGAAGAGCCATGGCTGTGGTGGTCAGTGGACATTCAGAGGATGATTAGGGTTGATTGAGGTTGTGGTTGATTGCTCAGAGGTGCTTTATTCCGAGGTGTATGAGTGTGTCTGTGTGTGTAAGCATCAGTGGAGGCTCCTCAGGAGGAAGGGGAGGACTATCCTAATATATTCACGTCACCAAATAATTGATTAAAACCCACTGTTTTGCAAATAAGGTCTACAGTAACTTCAACAGCACTCCGTAGGGTAGCACCATGGTGTAGCCGGAGGACAGCTAGCTTCCGTCATCCTCTGGGTACATTGACTTCAATACAAAACCTAAGAGGCTCGTGGTTCTCATCCCCTTCCATTGATGTACACAGTAATTATGACAACTTCCAGAGGACATCCTCCAACCTATCAGAGCTCTTGCAGCATGAAC
>NC_048572.1:29704828-29772328 GCF_013265735.2 Oncorhynchus mykiss | reverse complement strand
TCAAACCAAGCTTTGAACTTGAAGTTTAAACATCAACTTCATTCCAGTGCATTGACAGAACACTATGGTTTTCTGAATATCGAATAATGGAATAACTTTCCCAAAAAGAGAAAATGTGTAGATGAAAGCAAAACACTATACTGTACATCCCCATTTACTCTGACCTTCAAATCAACTGGCAGACCGTCCCCCACAATGCCAAGTCAAATGCAGTGCTGAGCGATTAGTGCTTTTTAAGTTCAGTTTCGGATTTGATTATTTTTGTAGACATTACATGTCATCTAGTCTTTGTAATGCTGCTGCCTATGCTGTCTGACAAAATCACTATTTTAGTAGTTCTTCAAAGTAAATAAAGCCTACTTTTATGACTGCTGAATGCCAACTATGAATCACTTACACCATGTATTTTCAGGTAGAGATACCTCGCTAAGCAACTGCTCTCTATCCCTCCCCATCAGGCATTCTTCTGTCTCTTTTATGTAGCGGGCGTAAAAGAGAACCAGACTGGGCAAGTAGGCGTGGTCAATTAGTTGTTTCAAAAAATGAAAAATAACCAACATTTCGGTTATTCGCTCAGGACTCATCAAAAGACACGCTACTCCCTTTACAAATACGTACAAACAACGACAGATCACCGCCACCGCTGTAAACAATAACAACAGACACAGTGCAACGGTGTCCCAGGTCACGGTGGATTCAGCTCTCAGTGGTGCTCAAAGCCCCGCACACACACACACACACCGCCGTCCAGCGGCCAACCACCTGACCGCCTGCCCTCCCTCCACTGCCACGGCAACGCTGTGATTGACATTTCCAATTACATTCTTTATTGGCCTGTCAGTCGCTGGGCGGGACAGCCCTTCATTGTCTCTTAAGGAAGGGAAGGGATGGCTATAGGTCCCCCCCCCCCCCCCCCCCACCACGATATTCCTGCACTAGAAAATAAATACATGAGGTGGAAGGAGAATCACACATACACACACAATCCTGCCTAACAAAGCATAACCTTGCATTGAGCCCTAATCCATACCATCACACTGCAGCAATAAACAGCAGAGACAAGAGGCTTCAATCTCCCTGAACTGTCACAACACAACAGAACACAGACGACAACACAACACGTTACTGTTATACTGTTATCTCCTCAGACTGATATGTGGTGCTGTGTTAAAACGCTGTTCTGCTCATAGATAATATACACACTGTAATTCCTACCCCCCTGCACTGACTGGTCCTCTCCTCCAAGGTTCGACTGCCTGTCTGCCACTAAACCATTGGTCATTTTAACACTCTATATTTTGGAGATGCGAGACAGCGTTGGCAGCACAAAGCCACGGGAGATCGGCGGGGGGAGGAGGGTGGTGTGGTGTGTGTCAGTGTGTGAGAGTGTGTGTGTGTGTGTGTGTGTGTGTGAGTGATGGAGGTGCGGGTAAGTAAGACTGATAAAATAAAGGCACGGTCACGGTCAGAGAAAAGCAGCACATGAAGAGCTCTGCTCCGCCACCAAGTGCTCGGTCCCACGTGGTCCCTCCACATACTGACACTGGTAATCAGACCCACAATCCAATTCACCCGGCCTCCGATCAATGCCTTCAGCACTAGGAGCACCCCCAAGCAGCCAATCACTCAGAGCAGCACAGCAGCCTGACTCTCCAGGCCTCTCGGAGCCCTCTCCAGGCCCGTAAAACAGACAGCATTCACATCACAGCCCTGCCAGACAGATATACAATAGACTACATTCCCTAGATGGGGTATTGGTCATTTTGCTAAAGCATCGATATATCCAGGACTCTCCAGGCCATAGACATAACACAGCCCAGACAGTCACTATACAAAGATGGGTATTATTCCAATAGACTCCATCCTCTAGGATGGTGAACGGTCATTTTGTTGAAGCCGAGAGCAGATGTTGCATGTCTATAGGCCTGCAACTGTAGCCCCCACACTATGGAAGACATATTGGACAGGATTTTGCATTTACAAATAAACAAAGTGTGATTACTACCTCTAAGGGTTTCGAGCTTGAGGTAGTCACCTCATACAAGTACTTGGGAGTATGGTTAGATGGTACACTGTCCTTCTCTCAGCAGATATCAAAGCTGCAGGGTAAAGTTAAATCTAGACTTGGTTTTCTCTATCGTAATCGCTCCTCTTTCACCCCAGCTGGCAAACTAACCCTGATTCAGATGACCGTCCTACCAATGCTAGATTACCAAGACGTAATTTATAGATCGGCAGGTAAGGGTGCTCTCAAGCAGCTAGATGTTCTTTACCATTCAGCCATCAGATGTGCCACCAATGCTCCTTAACACATCACTGCACTCTATCCTCCTCTGTAAACTGGTAATCTCTGTATACCCGTCACAAGACCCACTGATTGATGCTTATTTATAAAACCCTCTTAGGCCTCACTTCCTGCCTGAGAAACCTACTGCAGCCTTCATCCTCCACATACAACACCCGTTCTGTCAGTCACATTCTGTTAAAGATCCCCAAAGCACACACATCCCTGGGTCGCTCCTCTTTTCAGTTCGCTGCAGCTAGCGACTGGAACGAGCTGCAACAAACACTCAAACTGGACAGTTTTATCTCCATCTCTTCAATCGAAGACTCAACCATGGACACTCTTACTGACAGTTGTGGCTACTTCGTGTGATGTATTGTTGTCTCTACCTTCTTGACTTTGTGCTGTTGACTGTGCACAATAATGTTTGTACCATGTTTTGTGCAGTTACCATGTTGTGCTGATGCCATGTTGTGTTGCTACCATGTTGTTGTCATGTGGTGTTGCTACTATGCTGCGTTGTCATGTGCTGCTGTCATGCTATGTTGTTGTCTTAGGTCTCTCTTTATGTAGTGTTGTGGTGTCTCTCTTTATGAAGTGTTAATGTGTCTTTCTTATGTAGTGTTGTGGTGTCTCTCTTTATGTAGTGTTGTGGTGTCTCTCTTTATGTAGTGTTGTGGTGTCTCTCTTTATGTAGTGTTATGGTGTCTCTCTATGTAGTGTTGTGGTGTCTCTCTTTATGTAGTGTTGTGGTGTCTCTCTTTATGTAGTGTTGTGATGTCTCTCTTTATGTAGTGTTGTGGTGTCTCTCTTTATGTAGTGTTGTGGTGTCTCTCTTTATGTAGTGTTGTGGTGTCTCTCTTTATGTAGTGTTGTGGTGTCTCTCTTTATGTAGTGTTGTGGTGTCTCTCTTTATGTAGTGCTGTGGTGTCTCTCTTTATGTAGTGTTGTGGTGTCTCTCTTATGCAGTGTTGTGGTGTCTCTCGTATGTAGTGTTGTGGTGTCTCTCTTTATGTAGTGTTGTGGTGTCTCTCTTTGTGTAGTGTTGTGGTGTCTCTCTTTATGTAGTGTTGTGGTGTCTCTCTTTATGTAGGGTTGTGGTGTCTCTCTTTATGTAGTGTTGTGGTGTCTCTCTTTATGTAGTGTTGTCTCTCTTTATGTAGTGTTGTGGTGTCTCTCTTTATGTAGTGTTGTGGTGTCTCTCTTTATGTAGTGGTGTCTCTCTTCATGTAGTGTTGTGGTGTCTCTCTTTATGTAGTGTTGTGGTGTCTCTCTTTATGTAGTGTTGTGGGGTCTCTCTTTACGTAGTGTTGTGGTGTCTCTCTTTATGTAGTGTTGTGGTGTCTCTCTTTATGTAGTGTTGTGGTGTCTCGCTTTATATAGTGTTGTGGTGTCTCTCTTTATGTAGTGTTGGGGTGTCTCTCTTTATGTAGTGTTGTGGTGTCTCTCTTTATGTAGTGTTGTGGTGTCTCTCTTTATGTAGTGTTGTGGTGTCTCGCTTTATATAGTGTTGTGGTGTCTCTCTTTATGTAGTGTTGGGGTGTCTCTCTTTATGTAGTGTTGTGGTGTCTCTCTTTATGTAGTGTTGTGGTGTCTCTCTTTATGTAGTGTTGTGGTGTCTCTATTTATGTAGTGTTGTGGTGTCTCTCTTTATGTAGTGTTGTGGTGTCTCTCTTTATGTAGTGTTGTGGTGTCTCTCTTTATGTAGTGTTGTGGTGTCTGTCTTTATGTAGTGTTATGGTGTCTCTCTATGTAGTGTTGTGGTGTCAATCTTTATGTAGTGTTGTGGTGTCTCTCTTTATGTAGTGTTGTGATGTCTCTTTATGTAGTGTTGTGGTGTCTCTCTTTATGAAGCGTTAATGTGTCTTTCTTATGTAGTGTTGTGGTGTCTCTCTTTATGTAGTGTTGTGGTGTCTCTCTTTATGTAGTGTTGTGGGGTCTCTCTTTACGTAGTGTTGTGGTGTCTCTCTTTATGTAGTGTTGTGGTGTCTCTCTTTATGTAGTGTTGTGGTGTCTCTCTTTATGTAGTGTTGTGGTGTCTCTCTTTATGTAGTGTTGTGGTGTCTCTCTTTATGTAGTGTTGTGGTGTCTCTCTTTATGTAGTGTTGTGGTGTCTCTCTTTATGTAGTGTTGTGGGGTCTCTCTTTATGTAGTGTTGTGGTGTCTCTCTTTATGTAGTGTTGTGGTGTCTCTCTTTATGTAGTGTTGTGGTGTCTCTCTTTATGTAGTGTTGTGGTGTCTCTCTTTATGTAGTGTTGTGGTGTCTCTCTTTATGTAGTGTTGTGGGGTCTCTCTTTATGTAGTGTTGTGGTGTCTCTCTTTATGTAGTGTTGTGGTGTGTCTATTTATGTAGTGTTGTAGTATCTCTCTTTATGTAGTGTTGTGGTGTCTCTCTTTATGTTGTGTTGTGGTGTCTCTCTTTACGTAGTGTTGTGGTGTCTCTCTTTACATAGTGTTGTGGGGTCTCTCTTTACGTAGTGTTGTGGGGTCTCTCTTTATGTTGTGTTGTGGTGTCTCTCTTTACGTAGTGTTGTAGGGTCTCTCTTTACGTAGTGTTATGGTGTCTCTCTTGTCGTGACTTGTTTTGTCCAATATTATTATTTCATTTCTTTAGCCCCCGTCCCCGCAGGAGGACTTTGCCTTTTAATAGGCCGTCATTGTAGATAAGAATTTGTTCTTAACTGACTTGCCTCGTTAAATAAAGGTTAAATAAAACCTTTTTCTTCTAAAAATATATATATTTTTGCGTGTAATGTATTCTTAGTGAAGTGGCTGGTGCATGGAGGTTTGTAGCCTACTGAGGTCTCCATTTGTGACCATTTAATGAACGTCTTCTAAACCCACCAAGGTATCACATAGCAAACCCTGTCATACATCCTTAGGATAGTCGGTATTAACATCTGAATTACATCAACTGGCTCAAAGCCAAACTCCCAATTGGGATCCAGAAGATCCAGAGGATCCCGTATCAAACTGAACCCATCCCGGTGAGGAAGCTGACATCACATACAACCTCCACCTGACATCATGCAGGGCAGCAGAACTAAAATGAGGGTGTTGTGGTCAGGGCCCACCACCCATCAGAACAGTATCAAGGACCACACACAGAGTTTGTCCCAAATGCCACCCTATTCCCTATGCAGTGCACTACATTTGACCAGGTCTAATAGGGAATGCCATTTGGGAGGTATTCAGAGAGCGGTACAGGGAAGTAGGTCGATATGAAGATTGAGGACGAACATGTGATGGATGATTGATGCTCATGGCCTTCACAACAACAAGACATTTATCTGAGGTAATTGACAGAGATAACTCGAAGATGACAGGACCATTTGTAGCATCCCGGCAATGAGTGTAGAGCGAATTATTTCCTGTGATGACATTATCCTATGGCATACTCTGCTCTGTGCCCTTGGTAATAGTGTCCATGGCAACTCCATTGTCTAGGTCAATGAGGATGATGCAGTAAAACTCTGATCATCTTTATCATTCCTGAAATTTCAAGACTCAATAAGACTCCCGAAATTCAACCAAACTTAGCCGCACCTGAATTCAAATTCAAAGAGGTTTGAGTTCTTCAGGTTCAGGTGGGACAGGGTTCATTCTACACCCCAAAGATCCTAAAATATTCACACAGGAGAAGCAGGAACAAAGGAACAGATCCACTCCACGGTAAGGAGAAGAACAAAATGTCCTCTTTACTTAATACAGCCTGGTAATTGATTAGCTAATGCCTAGAAGTCCATTAGCAGAGTGTGTTAAATGCTCAGGAGTGCCAGTCAACGTTAGCCTTTAACCCCGGCTAGTCTACATAATAAAAACACATCAGTGAATATTTCATTTAAACATGAGCAGGAAGCAGCGTTGTGAAAGGTAATGGCTTAGACACTCTCTCCAGGCTCAATGTCAAAGGAAGGCAGAGACCTGCTCCTCTTTGATCCTCCTATGACTTCAGCAGGGTCAGCTTTATGCATTATTTATACACACGCACACACACACACACACACACACACACACACACAGACACACACACACAGACACACACAGACACACACACAGAGACACGCAGACACACACAGTAATTGTCCCAGACACTAATGGTGGAGGGCCTGGTGAAAATATTTGTCAATGCTACCCCAGAGACGATGATATCACTTTCATCTAGGTTGGTGTCGTCAGGATGAAACACTCACTGGTCTTAATCATCCCAAATATGTTGTTCTCTCTCTGGCTTAGAGTGCTCAAGTTTGGAGTACAGGTGCTTGAGGAGTTTGAAACGATACTGCTCTCCATAATGTACAGTACATAACAACATGTACGTCTTTGACAATTGAGACTACACAAAGTCCAGACTGATAGGAAATGACCCACAGCACGACCCACCCAGTACTTTAGTCCTGCTATTTTATGCACATTTCCAAAGCATTTTCCATTTTCAGATGTTTTTCCTGCTTAGCTGTAACGGCTGTAAGGATTACTACGGACACGGCATAACTACCCAGCAAAACCACAGAAACATAGTAAAACAACCCCGTCAGTGATGAATCTCTACTGCTGTCCGGCCCAGACCTGCTCTCCATCTCTCATTATTAGAATGCAGAATGCACCGCTGACACACACGCACGCACGCACACACCACGCCAATACAATGTAGAATGCACCGTCGACACAGTAATCAGGCCGAATGCAAACGGGGTTGGGCTCGACGGACCACACAGCACACGAGTTCTGCATCCATCCATCTGCATCCATCCATCTGCATCCACCCATCTGCATCCACCCATCTGCATCCACCCATCTGCATCCATCCATCTGCATCCATCGTTATTCATGGCAACATTAACTCCAACAAAAGACAGGAACCATCTATTAAATATTAATACAAACAATTGGACTGATGTTTAGGAGGCCTCTGTGTTCAATTAGGAGTTTTATTTCATTCTTTATTTCCATTAAGCCACAGTGGGTCTACTGGTCCATTAGGGAGAGCAGGAATTTGGCGGAGACACACACACACACACACACACACACACACACACACACACACACACACACACACACCACACACAGAGTGCCTGGGCTGTGAACCTCACACAGCGCTGCTTGGATCTAACACGTGGCCAGCACAACAGGGGTTCATTAAAAAAACACTAAATAGGATTTGTGCTCGATGGAATACAGTGCTGTGAAAGACCATTAGGAACCTGGCTAATGAAATTGAAACAGCTTGGTGATCAAATTAGAATCTGTTCGGTAGATATTTAATTTAATGTGCTGGTGAATTCGAAACACTTTTAATTTGGGTCTCCCGTTTGAATTTGCGCGCCATAAATCAAAGACTAAATTCATAGGGTTTCTCTCTCTCGTTCCCTTGATTTTCTCTCAAATGAATAGGAACAACCTCGTGAATTAAAGTCTGTAGAAAACAAAACAACTATTAGGGCATGAGAAGGAGTCCCCACTGTAGCTATACTTAGAAAGTGTTAGCTTGGCTAACCCAGAACTAAAATCCCAGACCTTCATCAGGCATCAGGCAAAATAACACACTCATATCTTTTCAAATGAGCAACTGTGCACACCTGGATTGTAAAACACTTGCACATTATTATTAAAACATGATTCAAGCTCTGTCGAGTTGGTTGTTGATCATTGCTAGACAGCCATTTTCAAGTCTTGTAATAGCTTTTCAAGCTGATTTAAGTCAAAACGTTAACTAGGCCATTCAGGAACATTCTATGTCGTCTAAGTAAGCAACTCCAGTGTGTATTTGGACTTGTGTTTTAGGGTATTGTACTGTTGAAAGGTGAATTTGTCTCCTGGTGTCACGATCGTCGTTAGAATCATCGGACCAAGGTGCAGCGTGATATGGTTTCCACATATTTATTAGTGAAACGCACAAAACAATAAAGACAGAACGAAACGTGAAGTCAATGAAGTGCTAACAGGCAACGAAACATAAACAAGATCCCACAAACATAGGTGGGAAAAATAATGACTTAAATATGATTCCCAATTAGAGACAACGATTACCAGCTGCCTCTAATTGGGAATCATACACAACACCAACATAGAAAAGAAACTAGAACACAACATAGACATAGAAATACTAGATCGCCCCCTATTCACGCCCTGACCTACTATACCATAGAGAAACAATGGCTCTCTATGGTCAGGGCGTGACACCTGGAGTCCGTTGGAAAGCAGACTGAACCAGGTTTTCCTCTAGCGTTTAGCCTTTGCTTAGCTCTATTCCATTTATTTTTATCCTAATCCTTGCCGATGACAAGCATACCCATAACCTGATGGAGCCACCACCATGCTTGACAATAAGAAGAGTGGTACTCGGTGATGTGTTGTATTTGCCCGAAACATAACGCTTTGTATTCATGATATAAAGTTAATTTCTTTGCAGTTTTACTTTAGTGCCTTGTTGCAAACAGGATGCATGTTTTGGAATATTTGTATCCTGTACAGGCTTCCTTCTTTTCACTCTGTCAATTAGGTTAGTATTGTGTCGTAACTACAATGTTGTTGGTCCATCCTCAGTTTTCTCCTATCAAAAAGCCATTCAACTCTGTAACTGTCATGTACTGTCATGTTGTGTCTTGTTTCTGTCCTTTCCCTTCACCCTGTCTCCCTCTGCTGGTCGTTGTTAGGTTACCTTTTCTCCCCCTCTTTTCCCCAGCTGTGCCTTGTCTCCTCCTAACTACCTCGTCACCCCTTTTCCCACCTGTTCCCTTTTTCCCTCTGATTAGGCTCTATATCTCTCTCTGTTCCTGCTCCTGTCCTTGTCGGATTCTTGTTTGTGTTGTTCATGCCTGAACCAGACTATCGTCATGTTTGCTGCAACCTTGTCCTGTCCTGTCGGAACCTGCCGGTCCATCTGAGCCTACGTTTTGTTTTGTTATTAAAGAAGCTCTGTTTACGTTAATTCGCTCTTGGGTCCTCATTCACGAACCGTAACAGTAACTGTTTTAGAGTCACCATTGGCCTCTGAGTTATGAGATGCCTGTATCTTTGTAGTGACTGGGTGTATTGAAACACCATCCAACGTGTAATTAATAACTTCACCATTGTCAAAGTGATACTCAATGTCTGCTTTTTTTTTTTTACCTATCTACCAATAGGTGCCCTTCTTCGCGAGACACTGGAAACTCTACCTCGTCTTTGTGGTTAAATCGTTGCTTCTAATGTACTGCTCGACTGAGGGACCTTACAGATAATTGTATGTGTGGGCTACAGAGATGATGTAGTCATTCAAACATAATGTGTAAATACTTTCTGAAGGCAGTGTATGTGCTATTTCAGAGAGAATACCATCAGTCACTTTGGCAAATGCATTGTTCCTGCCAGCTCTTACAGGAGAGGAAATAGCTCTGTATTGAAGCACAAGACACTCCAGCCTGTTTGAAGAAGTACCATGTAACAACAGTAAATGTAATAACTTTTTGATTTAATAACTTGCCAGGAAATGTATTAAAATGTTGAACAGTAAATGTAATTACTTTTTCTGCTAAATGTAATAAGCTATTACATTAACCGGTGGTTATCACAGTAACTGAAAGGTTGCTAGATCGAAACCCCGAGCTGACAAGGTATAAATCTGTTGTTCTGCCCCTGAACAAGGCAGTTAACCCACTGTTCCTAGGCCGTCATTGTAAATAAGAATTTGATCTTAACTGACTTGCCTAGTTAAATAAAGTTTACATAAATAAACATTTAAAAAATCACTAACCGGTGTGTAACAACTGTATGAATAATGTAATAACTCCAACCAATCATTTAATAACTTAACAAAATATATATTTTTTTATGTACTACTTGGCTCAATTAGGCCCTAGAATTAAATATAGAATCTGCAATAGTTCCCTGCAAACAATAATGAGTTATTAGGACATACATGGGACATCAGAAAATGGTCGCCTAAAATTGTCAGGATGTAGTGTCATGGTCTCTTAGGGGCGACATCCAACATATGCATGACAACAAAGAGTTATCTCAGATAGGGAGAGTCCAGAGTCTCAACGTATCTTCATGTTTTTTCATACGAACGATGGTGATCAGAGGCAGAAATACAAAATAGATCACCACTTAAAAAGCGCAAAAACAGGAACCGACAGCACTGAGATTCCAGCAGTTTAATGTAATCAAGTGGACAGCAGACACCCCGCGTAACAGCTCCAGATATCCTTCACTCCCCCAGTGCAGATGGAGACAGAGCCAGGAGCAGCTTTGGGATTCGGCTGCCTGCCTTTGAACATCAAGCATCAATTGGATGAGCACTCACAGGGAGAGAGAGGGGAAGAGACAGACTCCCATCTTCCCATCTGCTTACTCACATATTTAGGCAAGCTCCAAGCTTAGCCACACGCATGCAAACAATGGCCTTTAGTAGTGGCACGTGTAAGGCAAATGTTAGCTCGCATCAATATCGTTAGTGACGCCACTAACGGTAGATAGCACCTACACAAAAACAGCTGAATGGCTAATGCTAAAAAGCGAATGCTGTTCCTTGGCTGAGAGTGTATTCCAACAAGGGTTTAGGCCAGGGATGCAGAGTATGCTAAATACCTTTGGAGGAAGGGGGAAGCTGGGAGGAAGGGGGGTTTATGGTGATGATATGTAGGGTTGATGAGGCAGGTCTTTGTAGCTCACCCACCAGTGGGCAGACATATGTGGATATTCCTGCCAAGGGCTCAGGGAGAGATAGATAGCACAAACATAGTTGTCAGGGTCTGGTTTAACCACTTAGGGATAAATACTTAGCCACCTTCCACTTCACCTACAGAGGTGTGAGACACAGGCTGGGAAGAGCCAGGGCAGAGATCTAGTGAATCTGATGAACATATCAAGACTGTTTCAAGGACAGCTTTTTTTCCATCTACGTAACATTGCAAAAATCAGAAACTTTCTGTCCAAAAATTATGCAGAAAAATGAATCCATGCTTTTGTCACGTCTAGGTTAGACTACTGCAATACTCTACTTTCCTGCTACCCGGATAAAGCACTAAATATACTTCAGTTAGTGCTAAACACGGCTGCTAGAATCTTGACTAGAACCCCAAAATCTGATCATATTACTCCAGTGCTAGCCTCCCTACACTGGCTTCCTGTTAAGGCAAGGGCTGATTTCAAGGTTGTACTGCTAGGTACAAGGTTGTTACCTATCTCTCTGATTTGGTCCTGCCGTACATACCTACATGTACGCTACGGTCACAAGACGCAGGCCTCCTAATTGTCCCTAGCATTTCTAAGCAAACAGCTGGAGGCAGGGCGTTCTCGTATAAAGCTACATTTTTATGGAATGGTCTGCCTACCCATGTGAGAGACGCAAACTCTGTCTCAACCTTTAAGTCTTTACTGAAGACTCATCTCTTCAGTAGGTCCTAAGATTGAGTGTAGTCTGGTCCAGGAGTGTGAAGGTGAACGGAAAGGCACTGGAGCAACGAATCGCCCTTGCTGTCTCTGCCTGGCTGGTTCCCCTCTCTCCACTGGGATTCTCTGCTTCTAACCCTATTACAGTCAGAGTCACTGGCTTACTGGTGCTCTTTCATACTGTCCCTTCCATGTGAGTCACTTGAGTGGGTTGAGTCACTGACGTGGTCTTCCTGTCTGGGTTGGCACCCCACCTTGGGTTGTTCTGTGGCGGAGATCTTTGTGGGCTATACTCGGCCTTGTCTCAGGATGGTAAGTTGGTGGTTGAATATATCCCTCTAATGTGTCTCCCGACCCCCCCTGTCTCAGCCTCCAGTATTTACGCTGCAGTAGTTTATGTGTTGGGGGGCTAGGGTCAGTTTGTTACATCTGGAGTACTTCTCCTGTCTTATCCGGTGTCCTGTGTGAATTTAAACATGCTCTCTCTAATTCTCTCTTTCTTTCTCTCTTTTTTTCTTTCTTCCTAGGTTCCTACCTTTCTAGGGAGTTTTTCCTAGCCACCGTGCATCTACACCTGCATTGCTTGCTGTTTGGGGTTTTAGGCTGGGTTTCTGTACATCACTTTGTGACATCAGCTGATGTAAGAAGGGCTTTATAAATACATTTGATTGATTGATTGATCTGCACTGGAGCAGTGGAGGATCTCTGCAGCTGTTACTCAGGGTGTCTGCTGTTCACTTGATTACATTAAACTGCTGGAATCTCAGTGCTGCTGGTTCTTGTTTTTGTGCTTAGTTCGTATTAACAAACGTGAAGATACGTTGAGACTTGCGTGGAAATAATGACAGAGTAGCGATCATAGCTGTAGTACATAGGTTACTGATCTCTTGATCTCACGGTCTTAAAGCCACATGTTCACTGGTTCGAGTCCCTCCTGAATTTGCTTTCATAAGCGTTATCAAACTAGAGCATTGAAAGTGTAGTTCGTTTTTGCACAGAAAACTATTACTTTAAGATAGACTATGAGTTATCTCCCGCTATAACATAGACTCATACCAAGGCAGATCATTTTAATTCAACCCAATTTCATGGCTGATTAACTCCAGATTCATACTGTATTATGTAGCCTTGCACTAGTAAAGTCAGAGTTTAACTGCTTACTGCAGTGCGGATCAGAGTCATTATGGGCCGTGTACACTGAGTAAAAAACATTAAGAACACCTGCTCTTTCCAATGCAAAGACTGAACAGGTGAATCCAGGTGAAAGCAAGGATCCCTTATTGATGTCACCTGTTAAATCCACTTCAATCAGCGTAGATAAAGGGGAGGAGACAGGTGAAAGAATATATTTTTTAAGCCTTTAGACAATTGAGACAGATTGTGTATGTGTGCCATTCAGAGGGTGAATGGGCAAGACAAAATATTTAAGTGCCTTTGAACGTGGTATGGTAGTAGGCGCCAAGCGCAACGGTTTGAGTGTGTCAAGAACAGCAGCACTGCTTGGTTTTTCATACTCAACAGTTTCCAGATCATCCAGATCATCCAGCCAATGGCAGGCCAGTGGTCAAAAACAGGTCATTGATGAAATGGACAATGGAGGCTGATACTAATTGTGCAGCGCAACAGACAGGCTACAGTTAGTCAACTGACAGTCCAGTACAACATTGGTGCCCAAAGACCCATAAAATAATGCACAACTTGTCGTACCTTAACAAGAATGAGGTATGGCAGACAATGACCTTACAGAGTTCCACTTCTTTAAGCAAACAACAACAAACTGGGGATTCAGTGGGTTAAGGAACAAAAACACTGGACACTGGAGAATTGGAAAAATATTGCCTGGTGTGATGAATCCCGGTTCCTGCTGTTTCATGCTGATGGGAGGACTAGGGTATTGTCGTGTCAAAATTGCAGGCTGGTGGTGGTGGTGTGACGGTGTGGGGTGTGTTTTCGTGACCCCTTGATAAAAGTGGATTAATGTTTGAATGCCACAAGGTATCTGAACATCATTACCAATCAGGTGCATCCCTTCATGGCAGCAGTGTATCCATCTACGAATAGATATTTTATAATGGTTCCACAAACATGACAGTTAATTCAGTTTACTGCAGTGGCCTGCCCAGTCACCAGATCTCAATCCAACTGAGCATCTGTGGGATGAGCTGGAACGAGCTATTCGGAGCAGATATCCACTACCAGCCAACTTGACACAATTGTGGGAAGCAATGGAGTCAACATGGTCCAGCATCCCTGTGGAACGCTTTCGACAACTTGTTGAGTCCATTCTCCGATGAAATTAGGCGGTTCTGAGGGCAAAGGGAGGTGCAACTCAATATTAGGAAGGTGTCCCTAATGATTTGTACACTTTAGTGTATGGGAACTCCATATGTTCATACTGGGCTGTATATATTATCTCCATATGTTCATACTGGGCTGTATATATTATCTCCATATGTTCATACTGGGCTGTATATACAGTGCCTTGCGAAAGTATTCGGCCCCCTTGAACTTTGCGACCTTTTGCCACATTTCAGGCTTCAAACATAAAGATATAAAACTGTATTTTTTGTGAAGAATCAACAACAAGTGGGACACAATCATGAAGTGGAACGACATTTATTGGATATTTCAAACTTTTTTAACATCTCAAAAACTGAAAAATTGGGCATGCAAAATTATTCAGCCCCTTTACTTTCAGTGCAGCAAACTCTCTCCAGAAGTTCAGTGAGGATCTCTGAATGATCCAATGTTGACCTAAATGACTAATGATGATAAATACAATCCACCTGTGTGTAATCAAGTATAAATGCACCTGCACTGTGATAGTCTCAGAGGTCCGTCAAAAGCGCAGAGAGCATCATGAAGAACAAGGAACACACCAGGCAGGTCCGAGATACTGTTGTGAAGAAGTTTAAAGCCGGATTTGGATACAAAAAGATTTCCCAAGCTTTAAACATCCCAAGGAGCACTGTGCAAGCGATAATATTGAAATGGAAGGAGTATCAGACCACTGCAAATCTACCAAGACCTGGCCGTCCCTCTAAACTTTCAGCTCATACAATGAGAAGACTGATCAGAGATGCAGCCAAGAGGCCCATGCTCACTCTGGATGAACTGCAGAGATCTACAGCTGAGGTGGGAGACTCTGTCCATAGGACAACAATCAGTCGTATATTGCACAAATCTGGCCTTTATGGAAGAGTGGCAAGAAGAAAGCCATTTCTTAAAGATATCCATAAAAAGTGTTGTTTAAAGTTTGCCACAAACCACCTGGGAGACACACCAAACATGTGGAAGAAGGTGCTCTGGTCAGATGAAACCAAAATTGAACTTTTTGGCAACAATGCAAAACGTTACGTTTGGCGTAAAAGCAACACAGCTGAACACACCATCCCCACTGTCAAACATGGTGGTGGCAGCATCATGGTTTGGGCCTGATTTTCTTCAGCAGGGACAGGGGAGATGGTTAAAATTGATGGGAAGATGGATGGAGCCAAATACAGGACCATTCTGGAAGAAAACCTGATGGAGTCTGCAAAAGACCTGAGACTGGGACGAAGATTTGTCTTCCAACAAGACAATGATCCAAAACATAAAGCAAAATCTACAATGGAATGGTTCAAAAATAAACATATCCAGGTGTTAGAATGGCCAAGTCAAAGTCCAGACCTGAATCCAATCGAGAATCTGTGGAAAGAACTGAAAACTGCTGTTCACAAATGCTCTCCATCCAACCTCACTGAGCTCGAGCTGTTTTGCAAGGAGGAATGGGAAAAAATTTCAGTCTCTCGATGTGCAAAACTGATAGAGACATACCCCAAGCGACTTACAGCTGTAATCGCAGCAAAAGGTGGCGCTACAAAGTATTAACTTAAGGGGGCTGAATAATTTTGCACGCCCAATTTTTCAGTTTTTGATTTGTTAAAAAAGTTTGAAATATCCAATAAATGTCGTTCCACTTCATGATTGTGTCCCACTTGTTGTTGATTCTTCACAAAAAAATACAGTTTTATATCTTTATGTTTGAAGCCTGAAATGTGGCAAAAGGTCGCAAAGTTCAAGGGGGCCGAATACTTTCGCAAGGCACTCTATTATCTCCATATGTTCATACTGGGCTGTATATATTATCTCCATATGTTCATACTGGGCTGTATATGTTACCTCTCCATATGTTTAAACTGGGCCGTATATACACTCAGCACACAGTTTATAAGGTACACCCATCTAGTGTCGGGTCGGACCCCTTTGCCTCCAGAACAGCCTGAATTCTTCGGGGCATGGATTCTACAAGTCGGAAATGCTCCACAGGGATGTTGGTCCATGCTGACACAATGGCATCACGCAGTTGATACAGATTGGATGGCGGTACACCACCGCCACAAGCCCGTACTGTTGACACCAGGCAGAATGGATCCATGGACTCATGCTGCTTTCGCCAAATCCTGACTGCCATCACCATGGCGCAACATGAACTGTGATTCTTCAGACCAGGCCATGTTTTTCCACTCCTCCATTGTCCAGTGTTCGTGATGGCGTGCCCACAGATGCTGCTTCTTCTTGTTTTTAGCTGATAGGAGTGGAATCCTGTGCGATCATCTGCTGCAATGTCCATCCGTGACAAGGATTGACGAGTTGTACGTTCTGAGATGCCGTTCTGCACACCACTGTTGTACTGCACCATTATTTTTGTTTGTGGCCTGCCTGTTAGCCTGCACAATTATTGCCATTTTCACCCACAGAACTGCCACTGACTGGATTGTTTTATGTTTGTCGCACCATTTTCGGTAAACCCTCGAGACGGTCGTGGGTGAAAAGCAATCAATTAGACTGGTATGACTGTTCATCAACAGGAATCTTATATGCTAATTGTGGTATTTATGTTTAAATAATAATGATATCTCCATGCATAAATGGAGAATATGGAGAAAAGAGAATTATGAAGTGCAATAGATAATAATTTCACTACTGACAGATACAATTCTGAGTGGGTAAGTTTGCCTTGAGATAAACCTAGCGTTTGGACCCCCTGCTGGTCAGGAAGTGGAGAACATTTCTCATGCTCACTGTCTTAACGTGTCAGCATATTTCCTAGCTTCACAGCTTCAGTATTTCCTTCAGTGGTGGGGAGATGAGAGGGAAAGAGAGGGAGTGAGGTAGGCAGGTAGGCAGGTAGGTAGGGAGGAAGGAAGGGAGAGAGGAGGCGGGAGTTCATTCGACAACACCACAGCCTTACTGGCTGTGATATACACACTTTTTATTCAGAAGAATTCAGAAAAACAATATACAAATTCACAGGAAGTTTTACCTGCTGGCAGTAAAAAATGTTTTGCTGGAACCCAGAACATTTTGCGATTTGATCTAAAACGAAAATACCACATTTCAGGTTAGATTGAATTGAGCCCATATTTAAAGGAGAATCAGGCAAAGACTAACAGACAGTAATTGGAGATGGAGATGGTGAAGACAGACTAAGAGAGAGAGAGAGAGAGAGAGAGAGAGAGAGAGAGAGCGAGAGAGAGAGAGAGAGAGAGAGAGAGAGAGAGAGAGAGAGAGAGAGAGAGCGAGAGAGAGAGAGAGAGAGAGAGAGAGTAAAAGAGAGAGTAAAAGAGAGAGTAAAAGAGAGAGTAAAAGAGAGAGTAAAAGAGAGAGTAAAAGAGAGAGTAAAAGAGAAAGTGGAAGAAGGGTTCTGAAATGGAGCCTGAATAGCCCGGACCTAAAATGGCTGAATAAATAGAGAGGAAATATCTAGGTTGTCTGTCTCGCTCACTTCAAATAGAATTAAGGCAATATCATAGCAAGTGCCCTTCTTCTGAAGCGCCACGGACACTTTGGGGCCAAGCTGTCTTTAAATCTCCACTCACCTAATCACGGCAAACAAGCACTACTGGCTCTTCTGGCCATGTAAATATAATGAACACTCACTGTTAGTTAGAGAGACTGTTCAGAAACCGTTTCTTTATTTGACCTTGAAATGGCATCCTCGTTCTGCATTTTCTCCATGCATTCTTTACTATTAGGCAGAAATAAAAAGTTCATAATGTATCATTGATGTAACTGCATGGTCAGAAACATGTAAAATGATGCAATTAATTGAACACTTCATGTCTCCCTCATTTATTTCATTCTCTCCATGTATTTTTCATTAGTCTTCCTTGTCAGTAGCTCCCTCCCTTCCACATTTGTTATGATTATTTTTCCAATTTCCGTGGCTTTATTTATCAACCACTTAATTGCTTCAAAAGTAATAAGGCACCAGTCATTTTTTTTTAAGCAATTTGCTTTTCCATAATATGAACAGCTAAAAGATAAGTGCACATGAAAGCCCAGGCAGATAGCTGTTCACCGACGCCGAGACAGAGCCAGTATGTATCTAGGCTATTGGAATGCAGGAGACGTGGGCATATTTCTGAATACGCAATTACCACTAATCATACACCTCTGAGATTAGTCTGCTGCTCCCCCATACTGGTGGGGAACCTACGCAGGGAACGATGTGTCATGGAGTCATGCTGGCTGCACAGCATATATATGTGGGAATCAAAGAGTCACCGTTATCAGGCTTTTATAATGTTTATGTTTAGGATTCTGATTGTGATATGTACAGTGCCTTCGGAAAGTAGTCAGACCCCTTGACTTTTTCCACATTTTGTTACGTTACAGCCTTATTCTAAAATGGTTTCGATTTTTAAAAAACACACAATACCCCATAATGACAAAGCAAAAACCCCACATTACAAATAAAAAACAGAAATATCTTATTTACGTAAGTACAGTATTCAGACTCTTTGCAATGAGACTCGAAATTGAGCTCAGGTGCATCCTGTTTCCATTGATCATCCTTGAGATGTTTTTACAACTTGATTGGAGTTCACCTGTGGTAAATTCAGTTGATTGAACATGATTTGGAAAGGCACACAACTGTCTATATCAGGTCCCACTATTGGCAGTGCATGTCAGAGCAAAAACCAAGCCACGAGGTCGAAGGAATTGTCCGTAGAGCTCCAAGATAGGATTGAGTCGAGGCACAGATCTGGTGGAGGGAACCAAAACATGTCTGCAGCATTGAAGGTCCATAAGAACATAGTGGCCTTCATCATTCTTAAATGGAAGAAGTTTTGAAGTGCCAAGACTCTTCCTAGAGCTGACCACTCGGCCAAACTGAGCAATCGGGGAGAAGGGCCTTGGTCAGGGAGGTGACCAAGAACTCGATGGTCGCTCTCACAGAGCTCCAGAGTTCCTCTGTGGAAATTGGAGAACCTCCCAGAAGGACAACCATCTCTGCAGCACTCCACCAATCAGGCCTTTATGGTAGAGTGACCAGACGGAAGCCACTCCTCAGTAAAAGTCACATGAAAGCCCGCTTGGAGTTTGCCAAAAGGCACCTAAAGACTCTCAGATGAAACCAAGATTAAACTCTTTGGCCTGAGTGCCAAGTGTCACACCTGGAGGAAACCTGGCACCATCCCTGCGGTGAAGCATGGTGGTGGCAGCATCATGCTGTGGGGATGTTTTTCAGCGGCAGGGACTGAGAGACTAGTCAGGATCAAGACAAAGCTGAACGGAGCAAAGTACAGAGGGATCCTTAATGAAAATCTGCTCCAGAGCGCTCAGGACCTCAGACTGGGGAAAAGTTTCACCTTCCAACAGGACAACCACCCTAAGCACACAGCCAAGACAACCCAGGAGTGGCAAGTCTTTTAATATCCTTGAGTGGCCCAGCCAGAGCCTGGACTCGAACCCGATCGAACATCTCTGGAGAGACCTGAAAATAGCTGTGCAGCGACGCTCCCCATCCAAACTGACAGAGGTTAAGAGGATCTGCAGAGAAGAATGGGAGAAACTCCCCAAATACAGATGTGCCAAGCTTGTAGCGTCATACCCAAGAAGACTCAAGGCTGTAATCGCTGCCAAAGGTGTTTCAACAAAGGACTGAGTTAAGGTCTGAATACTTACGGAAATGTAAAATTTCGTAAATGTCAAATATACATATACACATTATGCAAACATAAAAACCTGTTTTTGCTTTGTCATTATGGGGTATTGTGTGTAGACTGATGAGGGGAAATAACTATTTAATACATTTTAGAATAAGGCTGTAACCTAACAAATTGTGGAAAAAGTCAAGGGGTCTGAATTCTTTCCGAAGGGACTGTATGTGTAACTGTTTCTGATTATTTAAATGCTTGCCCGTCATGTTTGCATCATGTTAGAGATGTTGGAGCGAGTGATGTCGAGCCAAACCTGTCGTCAGTGTTTGCTTTTTTGTTTCTAGGTGTGCCTGAGAGAGAAAAAGAGGATGAAAGAGAGAAAATAAGAAAGGTATAGCAGGGAGGGGGTAGAGAGAAAGAAAGAGAGACAGATGAACAGAAAGAAAGAGACACAGGGAGAGAGAGAGAGAGAGAGAATGACAGAGCGCGAGAGAGAGAGACATACATAAAAAAGAGAAAGAGAGAGAGGCTGCCTATCTCTAGAGACATCAGGGGATCTCAGATGTCAGTGTGACACATCAAGGTTAGACAAGGATACCAGATCTGGCTTCCACCTCCCCAGCCCCTACTCTCTATCTCCTCCACTCTCCTGTGGATCAAAGGGCCCTCACTGCGTCAAACACCAACTCTGCATCTCGTCACACTCCAGACAGATCCACTCAACAGTACAGAACTGTCTTTAACACCAATAACAAAGCCTAAGAGATGTCATTTGCAGATGTCTTAGGGAGTGAACGTTATTTATATTGAGGGATACCTGGAGGTAATCGCACCTCTTTGAAATGAAAATGGATGGCCCTCACCCTGAGGAAAATATATTTGTTCCTGGTACAACCCGAATGTTTAAAAAAAAGAAGAAGCACGTAACCTTCCCCCTTCAAAATGATAATTAAAACCAAACAGCAGGGAATATGAAATCCCTTTTTAGTAGGCTATCAATGTTGCAGTCCTTATTTCGATCAAATGGATCCACGGCCGAGAACCACTGCTGTATTCAGACCATATTCATGTTATCCACTAGAGGGCGACATTTACCAATTGAAGCTAGAGGGCGACATTTACCAATTGAAGCTAGAGGGCGACATTTACCAATTGAAGCGTTAAGGGCCGTCCACACCAAGGACGATAACTACAACGATAAATGATACAGAACTATAAAACTTTGGCGAGCGTCGACACTAGAGGAAAGTTTATCGTTCTACAGTAGCCTACACCTGTCAATCAACCTACTGCACGCTGTATGGGCCTACCTTTAAGACGGTAACACAGACCATTCAGTGCTCAGGGTGAATAATACTTCATATATAATATAGAAACTCGAATTTAGATTTTATGTAGCTATTTAACAGCATAAAATAAAATAGTATTTGTCACGTGCCGACGGTGTACCTTGCTCAAGAGCCATTCCCAACGATGCAGAGTTTAAACATAATAATACAAATAAAACAGTAACAGTAAGAGGAATAAAATACAATTCACAAGAATGTAGATATATACAGGGAGTAGCATACAGCCTCGGCCTGATTATCCAACCATTTGGATCAGTTACGGGTCTATTCTTGACAGAGTACAAGGTCCAGAAAGGCACATTAGCAGGCAAATCATGTGGTGGATTTTGATCACACCATCGCACGCTCTCTCTCTCTCTCTCTCTCCTCCCAGCCAGGGACATAATTCATTCCGGAAACCATTCAACCTTTATAACCAAACGAAAGCAAACAGAGCAAAACAAGAGTTTCTATTGAACAGATTCAAGTAAGTCCCCCCCGCTTTCCGTTCTGTTTGCTTTAGTTTAAGAATCGTCGTAATGGATACGCCCCCAGTTCTTTTGGTATCTGTATTTTACATTCAGCAAGCAACAGCAACCTGTAGTAGTAAAGACAATCCTCGGAATAAGTGCAGGACAAGCTATTGTAGGGCTGGTCTAGCTTTTTCTGGGACTCCTAGAGCTAAAGAGTAATTATTATGAATATCACGTTAGAAAGATGCCAGTTTCTGACTTGAATTCAGAGTTGGATGACCATTCAAACAGATTTTCCCAGTCAGAGTTCGTTTGTTGTCTTGAACGCACTGAAGTCGTAGATTTCAGAGTTCCCAGTTGTTTTGAATGCATCGTTTCTGTTGCGTGCTAGCTCCCTACGTAATCACTACAAGCCCTATTTTATTCGCCAGATACTCTGCACGCCACGTTCTGGATACGCCAAGCACAAAGAGGGATCGAACAGCCAATGGAAAGTTAAAGTGAAATTCCCACCCAGCCGGGCTCAGCGAGGAGAACGAGAACGAGAGAGGGAGAGAGAGAGAGCAGGGTTGTACACAAGTTACACACAATCAAAATACATTTGTAAATTCCAAAATGCTGTGAAATGCTGACATTTAATCGATAACAAATGACATGATTCTCCCTTGGTTTAAATAGAAAAATACTAAACCCTCCCCCTGAGTGAAATTGAAAAAGCATGATCCTCCCCCATTTCCCCCCGGGTAATAAGTACATTCCGGGGACCCTTAGAGGGATAGTTTGTGATTTTGGCAATGAGGCCAATAATTGATCTACTTCACCAGAGTCACATGAACTTGTGGATACCATATTTATGTCTCTGTGTTCAGTTTTGAAGTCGCTAACTAGCGTTAATGCTATGGGAACAGCTAGCATGCTATGTTCCTGTTGATTTCCAGTAATGCACTAACGCTTGTTAGCGACTCACGAAACTAACTTTTAACTTCCTTCTTACTGGACACAGATACATAACATTTTTATCCATAGTTTGTTTTAAACACAAAATGTATCGAAGGCACCATTTTGTTAAACCAGGGACTGAGGTGAAGGGGTTCAATTTTTAAACCTAACTCCATTTCACAAGGCCTCACTCAGCTCACACTTCCAACACAAAGTTGTGCTTTCAGAAGAGAAGAAACAACTAAACAGAAGGATGTGGATGTTATGTAGTTAGCCTTCAAACAAACACGCTGCAGCTGTCTTTGAAACCCTTCTCATAGCTTCTAATGGCGTATTCTAACATGGTGGAAATACATGCTCACTCAGGCATAGACTCCTGTGTGTAAAGCATACTGTACTATATTCTCGATCAAACAGCCACAAAACAAAGACAGTGAGGAAGTGAATTGGGAGGCGGATACATCGTATCCCGAAAGACACTAACAATCTTTGACGAAGAACAGATAATTAAAACACTGCTTTCCTGCTGTTTCTCTGCCTTCTGTTTCAGCCACAGTACATTCTGTCTCTCTCTCCCTCTCTCTCACTCTCTCCCTCTCTTCTATTCCTCTCTCTCTCTATTCCTCTCTCCCCCCTCTCTCTCTCTCTCTCTCTCTCTGCCTCTCTCTATTCCTCTCTCTCTCTCCCTCTCTCTCTCTCTATTCCTCTGTCTCTCTCTCCCTCTCTCTCTCTCTCTCTCTCTCTCTCTGCCTCTCTCTCTCTCTCTCTCTCTCTCTCTCTCTCGCTCTCTCTCTCTGCCTCTCTCTTTATTCCTCTATCTCTCTCCCTCTCTCTCTATTCCTCTGTCTCTCTCTCCCTCTCTCTCTATTCCTATCTCTCTATTCCTCTCTCTCTATTCCTCTCTCTCTCTCTCTCTCTCTCTTTCTCTCGCTCTCTCTCTCTCTGCCTCTGCCAAAGCTGAGGTGCATTCTTTCCTTCCCCATGTCTGGCTGCTACAAAGACTCACAACACGTTGGGTGTCAGTCAGTCAGTGTGTCTGCCGGACGAGCGAAGGGGCTGTTGAATGTGTTTATCTGTCATAGAAGGACGGCCACGCCGGGCCAGTGCGCTGTCTGTATGACTGCTTCTGCCTCTGTGTACCGCTTTACTGGGGCCAGACAGATGCGTGGCCTGGCAAACACAAGAACCAGTGGGTCAAGACGGAGCAGCATGCAGGTTACAAAAGAAGCAAGGTCCGGCTGACAACAGAACCAGTTAGACAGGATACAGGGGGATAGTGTAGTCTGCATATAACTAGACCCACAGGGGATACACTCAAGTGTAGTCCGCATATAACTAGACCCACAGGGGATACACTCTAGTGTAGTCCGCATATAACTAGACTTACAGGGGATACACTCTAGTGTAGTCCGCATATAACTAGACCCACAGGGGATACACTCTAGTGTAGTCTGCATATAACTAGACCCACAGTGGATACACTCTAGTGTAATCCGCATATAACTAGACCCACAGGGGATACGCTGTAGTGTAGTCTGCATATAACTAGACCCACAGTGGATATACTCTAGTGTAGTCTGCATACATCTAGAGGGAAGGGAGTTCAATATTTTGACTCTTGCTGGAAAAAAAAAAATGTTTTAAAACGTTCCGATTTGGTGGCCAATGACCTGTAGAGGTAATTGACAGGATGGGAGGGGTTGTTGATTTTTTTTCTCTGCGTGTTTGGAGGTGCACTTGGTGTGTAGAGAGCTCACAGAGGGAAGATCCCAGCCAGTGATCTTTGAGGCTTTCAACGCAACCTTTGTTGTAATATTAGCATATTTGAAGACTGTTTTACTTGCTCCTGACCGATTGTGATCTTAGTATTTTTTGTACACAATGTTAACTCCATAGTTTCCTATGACCAAAAACAGCTTCTGGACATCAGAGCAGCTATCACTAACCTCGAAGTGAAAGACATATTGATTATCCCGGACCAGGCCCAAATCCCCGACACACGTAGAAGGAGGAGACGGCGCTATAGAGACCGGCATGCAGGATACCTGATGAGACTATGTCGGAGAGTTTATAAATTGCCTCTACCCTCTGTTCTATTGGCGAACGTGCAATCACTGGAGAATAAACCGGATGATCTCCGTTCGAGACTATCCTACCAACGTGATCTGAATAACTTTTATATCCTATGTTTCTCCAAGTTCTGGCTGAGCAAGGACATGGTAAACATAAATCTAGCTGTTTTTTCCATACTGTACATCGGTAGGACAGAACGGTGCAGTCGGGGAAGTTCAGGGGAGGTGGTGTGTATCTCTATGTTAATACCAACTGGTGCACGATCTTTAATACTGAGAAAGTCTCGAGGTCTGGAGGTTCTGCTTAGTTAGAATACCTCATGATAAGCTGTAGACCATACTATTTACCAAGATAATTTTAATCTATATATTTTGTAGCTGTCCATTTTCCAGCACAAATTGATGCTGGCACTAAGACCGCATTCAACGAGCTGTATAGGGCCATAAGCAAACAAGAATGCTCACCCAGAGGCAGCGCTCCTAGTGGCAGGTGGCTTCAATGCAGGAAGACTTACCAGCATGTCACATGTGCAACTAAGGCCTAAAAACTCTAGATCATCTTTACTCAACACACAGCGACGCATACAAAGCTCTTCCTCGCCCTACATTTGGTAAATCGGACCATAACTCTATCCTTCTGATTCCTGCTTACAAGGAAAAACTCAAACAGGAAGTACAAGGGACAAGCACAATACGGAAGTGGGCCGATGAAGCAGATGCTAAGCTACAGGACTGTTTCGCTAGCACAGACTGGAATATGTTCCGGTATACATCTGATGACATTGAGGAGTTTACCACATTAGTCACTGGCTTCATTGTGCATCAACGACAACATCCCCACAGTGACCGTAAGAACACATCCCAACCAAATGCTATGGATTACAGGCAACATCCTCAGTGAGCTAAAGACTAGAGCTGCCGCTTTCAAGGAGTGGGACAGTAATCAGGCCACTTCTAAGAAATCCCACTATGCCCTCCTCCTCCCCTCCAGTGAACTATCAAACAGGCAAAGCATCAATACAACATCGAATCCTACAACACCGCTCTGTCAGATGTGGCAGGGCTTGCAAACTATCACGGATTACCAGGAGAAACCCAGCTGTGAGCTGTCCAGTGACGTCACCCTACCAGACTAATGAAATCTCTTCTATGCTAGCAACACTGCATGAGAGCACCAGCTGTTCTGGATGACTGTGTGATCACGCTCTCCATAGCCGATGTGAGTAAGACCTTTAAACAGGTTAACATTTACAAGGCTGCAGGGCCAGACACATCACCAGGACTCGTACTCAGAGCATTCACTGACCAACTAGCAAGTGACTTAGTTTTCTACTTCACCCTGACCCAGTCTGTAATACCTACATGTTTCAAGAAGACCACCATAGTCCATTTGCCCAAGAACGCCAAGGTAACCTGATAAAAATGGCTATCACCCCATAGCATTCACATCTGTAGCCATGAAGTGCTATGAAAGGCTGGTCATGGCTCATATTAACACCATCATCAAAGACACACTGGACCCACTCCAATTTTCATACAGCCCAACAGATCCACAGATGACCCAATATGTATTGCATTCCACACTGCCCTTTCCCATCTGGACAAAAGGAACACCAACGTGAGAATGCTGTTCATTGACTACAGCTCAGCGTCTAACACCATAGTGCCCTCAAAGCTCATCACTAAGCTAAGGACCCTGCAACTGAACACCTCCCTCTTCACCTGTATTCTGGGCTTCCTGACGGGCCACCCCCAGATGGAGAGGGTAGGCATCCGCCACGCTGACCCTCAAACCAGGGGCCCCTCAGGGGTGCAAGCTTAGTCCCCTCCTGTACTCCCTGTTCATCCACGACTGCATGGCCATAAAACCATCATTAAGTTTGCTGACGACACGACTGTGGTAGGCCTGATCACCAACGACGATGAGACAGCCTATAGGGAGGAGGTCAGAGACCTGGCAGTGTGGTGCCAGGACAACAACCTCTCCCTCAATGTGAGCAAGACAAAGAAGCTGATCGTGGATTACAGGAAATGGAGGGCCGAGCACGCCCCCATCCACATCAACGGATCTGTAGCGGAGCAGCTAGAGAGCTTCAAGTTCCTCGGCGTCCACATCACTAAGCAATTATCATGGTCCACACACACCAACATAGTCGTGAAGAGGGTACGAAAACACCTATTCCCCCTCGGGAGGCTGAAAAGATTTGGCATGGGCCCTCAGATCCTCAAAGAATTATACAGCTGCACCATTGAGAGCATCTTGACTGGCTGCATCACTGCTTGGTACGGCAACTGCTCCGACCTCAAGGCGCTGCAGAGGGTGGTGCGGACAGCCCAGTACATCACGTGGGCAGAGATCCCTGCCATCAAGTTTGGAACCAACAGGACACTGAACAGCCATAAGACTGCTAAGTAGTTAGTTGAATAGTTACCCGGGCTATCTGCATTGCACTAGCTTTCTTTGACTCATCACCTACGCTCCTGCTACAGTTTATTATCTGTCACTTTATGCCTAGTTATATTTACACATCTTCCTCAATTACCTCATAACCCTGCACATCGACTCTGTACTGGCACCCTGTGTGTATAGCCAAGGTACCCATTATGTATTCATTATACCTTTCATTATGTGTTTTACTTTTCTATTATTTCTCTTTTTACTTTCTCTCTGCCTTGTTGGGGAAAGGGGATACTTAGTCGTTCGCATTCAACTGAAATGTGTCTTCCACATTTAACCCAACCCTCTGAATCAGAGAGGTCCGGGGGTCTGCTGCCCCTTGAAAAGATTAGATTAGATTCAACTTTGTCATTGAACAAGTACAAGTACAGCACAACAAACTGCAGTTAGCATCGGACCAGAAGTGCAAATAAGAGAGTACAAAAAAAGTACAAGTGAAACAATGAAATACAATGTATATTATTAAGTGGGATGTATAAATGTACAATGGAGGCAAATGGCAAGTCTAAATAGCAATGAAGGCAAATTGAAAGTTCAAGGAGGCATGCAACTGAAATGCAGGGAGAGCAGCAATGAGGTTACCGAGGTAGACATGTACATGTACAACTGAATAATGTCCCTAATCAGACTTGGCAAAGCAATGTCAGAATCCAGTAGTACCGTGGAGAGTGCAAAGAGAGTAATGCAACAACGTCCCTCAGAGGCAGTACTAAGTGGTGGGCGGGTGAATATGGCTGGTGCCGTGTCACGGAGTTCAGCAGGGTTACAGTAGCTGGAAATAAACTGTTCTTGAGCCTGCTAGTGTGGGAATATAGAGACCTGTACTGCCTGCCTGATGGTTGGAGGGAAAACAGTTTGTGGCATGATTTATTTAAAAAAAAAAAAAATTATATATTTTTTACCTTTATTTAACTTGGCAAGTCAGTTAAGAACAAATTCTTATTTTCAATGATGGCCTAGGAACAGTGGGATAACTGCCTGTTCAGGGGCAGAACGACAGATTTGTACCTTTTCAGCTTGTTGATATGAACTTGCAACCTTTCGGTTACTAGTCCAACGCTCTAACCACTAGGCTACCCTGCCTCCCCAGGATGCCAAGGGTCCCTGATGTTGCCACGCGCCCTACGTAGACCTCCTTGCGCTGGAGGTCTACGACGGCAGGGAGCTGGGCACCAGTGATGAGCTGGGCACCAGTGATGAGCTGGGCACCAGTGATGAGCTGGGCACCAGTGATGAGCTGGGCACCAGTGATGAGCTGGGCACCAGTGATGAGCTGGGCACCAGTGATGAGCTGGGCACCAGTGATGAGCTGGGCAGTTTTCACCACCTGTTGCAGGGCCTTCCAGTCGGCCACGGAGCATCCGCCAAACCACACTGTGGCGCAGTTATTCAGAATGCTCTCGACCGTGCAGTGGGAAAAGTTCACCAGGTTTTTGGGAGACAGGCGGGCCTTCTTCAGCCTCCTTCGCCTTTTTGACCCGGGTTGAGGTGTTGAGGGTCCAGGCGAGGTCCTCGGGGATGTACACACCCAGGATTTGAATATGGGCATCAATGAAAAGGGCCTGTAAAGTTAGCATTTCACCTGTTTACGACGCATGTGACGAATAACATGGTATTTTATTCGATTTAAACTCACTGTCAAAGTGAATGCTAACACTGTGGACACATTGGGTCAGACATTCATGTAAGAAATGGGTCCATTCGAAAAATGGATATTAGACTGCTGTACTCGATGGGGAAGAGAGGGATAGGGGGAGAGTGGGATGGAGAGAGAGAGAGAGAGAGAGAGAGAGAGAGAGACAGAGAGAGAGAGACAGAGACAGAGAGAAAGAGAGAGAGAGAGAGAGACAGAGAGAGAGAGAGACAGAGACAGAGAGAAAGAGAGAGAGAGAGAGAAAATGCTTGGTCATCAACTCTGGGTACTCTAGGTCAGGGATTAATGTAAGATATGGATCTAGTCCAAGAAAATAATGAACAGGTTTTTACAAATTGCATTAAAACAGAGTCATAGCTCTACATACCATCAAGACTTCAGGAGAATTGCTGTTGTTAATGCATCCATTATTATATTTGGGGAACTGATTGGATTTTTGTTGCAGCCCTTAATCATGTATATATGAGTCAATACACCACACAATCGTGTTTATATGAGTCAACACACCACACAATCGTGTGTATATGAGTCAATACACCACACAACCGTGTGTATATGAGTCAATGCACCACACAATCACGTGTAAAGGAGTCAATACATCACACAATCATGTGTGTTCTGATCTCATAATCGTTCCCTTCTGAACCGTCAAGATGAGACGCTGCTGTCCCAGTCAAAGCACCCCCTGACTCCTCCTCCTCTCCTCTGACCCACCTGAATGTTCTTTAGTCCTACGTAAATGTTGAAAAGATAAGTGGATCAATTAACCATGCTTTTCCTTATATCTCAGTCTGCTCCATCAGAGGGCAGAGATCCCCTGTTCTCTGCGAAGTCCGCTCCGGAGGAAGGGAAGACCGCTCCGGAGGAAGGGAAGTCCACTCCGGAGGAAGGGAAGAGTCAGAAGGTTCTCTGCGAAGTCCGCTCCGGAGGAAGGGAAGTCCGCTCCGGAGGAAGGGAAGTCCACTCCGGAGGAAGGGAAGAGTCAGAAGGTTCTCTGCGAAGTCCGCTCCGGAGGAAGGGAAATCCGCTCCGGAGGAAGGGAAGAGTCAGAAGGTTGGGAAGTCATGTCTGTATCGATGTCGGACATCTGTCACCGTTAGCATAACGCTGGCTCATACTGTCATGGCTGCCAGAGAGGAAGAGAGGTCTATAGGGTCAGAACTAAGGGTTTTACTGAATAAGGAACTAGTGTAGAAGCATTCTCTCTCTCTATCTCTCTCTCACTCTATGGCTGGAGAGTTCATGATCCCCTGTCTTTGTAGCTGCAGGATAAAGGGGGCATGACCTGCCAGATCTATAAGTATTCCGAGTCAGGTAGCTGTAGCTTACAGTCTCTAAAAATAGCATTGTGATTCCAGAATGGTGTAGAAATACAGTAAGTTTCATACATTAGTTAAGGAGGGAAACATACATGGCAGGAATCTGTACTACTCACTAATATGGCATTGTTACCATTCCACAATATCGGAGGAAATATGTTATAGTTTGACATATCCAATCGCAACTGACACCATCTGCTGAGATTGTTCCTGTTTCACACGTGTAACCTGCCCAATGGCGTGGTGTGAAATGGAAATGTGTTTTTTTTTGCATTTCCCAACTCCCCCTGAGAGTGACGTCATGGACAAGAGTGCCTTGCATATGGGCAGACAGATTGACAGATTTAATGTAGTCAGCTCAGAGATTCAAACTAGCAACCTTTCGGTTACTGGCCCAACGCTATTTTTTTTCCTCCCCAATTTTCAATTTTGGCTCATCGCTGCAACTCCCCAACGGACCTGCCTAACTGCGCTCCTTAACACCTGCCGGCTTAACCTGGAAGCCAGCCGCACCAATGTGTTGGAGGAAACACCGTTCAACTGCAGGCACCCGCCAAAAGGAGTCGCTTGTAAAGCCTCACCTAACACAGACGATGCTGGGCCAATTGTGCACCGTCCTATGGGACTTCTGACCACAGCCCGGGATATGAACCCGGGACTGTTGTAACGCCTCTAGCTGCATGCAGTGCCTTAGACCCCTGCGCCACTTGGGAGGCCCCTGTAATACTTTGTTGGTAAGGGACTGGGCACTCCATAAAAAGATAAGAACAGGGACTACAGGAAATGTTCATATCTGTAGATGGCCCTCACAGCACCATTTCAACCCCCAATAGAAACTGACACAAATAAGTCACAGTCATCATGCAAATATATATTTTTGGCAATATATCTTATAGATATCACAATAGTTATTACTATCAGCCTTTTCTATTTACAAAATATGTATATATTTGATATTCATGTGCTATTTATTGTGTCAGTTCTGCAGTCTTAGATTCCAGGCAAACACACACACACAGAGTCAATATGTGGAGATTAAATCAACAAAATACAGACAGAGAGAGAGGTACTCAGTCAGTCACATTTTTTGTTCAGATTGCGAGAGAGAGCTAGACTTTCCTGTTTGATCTACTCTATCTTTTTTTGAGATGAGAGAAAGAAAGTGCTCGCTGCTTTCGCCAGCAGGTACTTAATCTTCTCTGAATACATAATAGACGAAGGAGCTCTCTCTCTCTCTCTCTCTCTCTCTCTCTCTCTCTCTCTCTCTCTCTCTCTCTCTCTCTCTCTCTCTCTCTCTGCCTCTCTCTCTCTCTCTCTCTCTCTCTCTCTCTCTCTCTCTCTCTCTCTCTCTCTCTCTCTCGCTCTCTCTCTCTCTCTCTCTCTCTCTCTCTCTCTCTCATAGATTTATTTTCTTCTTCTTTCCAGTAGATTTATTTTCTAATGTTAAAATGTATCAGTTCAGCAACTTGCAATTCATCATCCCTTTCTTGTCAATAATCCAAGAAGCAGTCAATTTGGCTAAATGTGCCTAGCTCTCTTCTTATTTATTTCTCACAGCCTGATATCTGCGAGCTGAGCGGAGGTATCGGCGGCGGAATCCCAGGTGAGAACAGAGGAGAGGAAAGAAACTAGAGCCTCACTGTGCTGCCGAGGTGACAGAGACAGAGCTGTGGAAGGATTTAAGGGTGTCTCTGGCAGTGAGATGGCGCCTAGCCTTGTGTCTGAGATACGCTGCCTGGCATATCGATCCCTGAGCACTGTGATCTTTCATTACTCCTCGCGCCAGAGCAGGCGTCTCATCAATCACAATGAAGTCTCACCGTGTACAGAGGAAATTTGAAAATGGCCGCTGGCCCGCCGTCTTTCTCAAACCCAAGTTTGAGTTTTGATCGGTGGTGAGAAACTTGCATCCTGTAAGTTAAATCTGTCTGTGTGATGAGTGTCAGATGCACAACAGCTGCCCTGAACATTGGAAAATTGACACCTTGGCTTATCAGCTGGGATGTATGTGGTATGACGACACTACTTGACAAAGTAACAAAGTATAAGTTCAATTGAAATTCACTGGCATATCACTGTAGCCAAGACACACCCACTGAGCCGAGTCTTCTGATCCTGCTCAGAAATCACAAATATCTTCCCCTCTTTGCTTCGCTCACTTTCCTTCTTATTCTCCCGCTCTGTCTCCCTCTCTCTCTTCTGACATATTCTCCCTCATTCACTCTCTCCTTCTCTCCCTCCCTGTAGCCCCTGTTCTCTTCCACTTTCTCCCTCTGCCCAAATCTCCTCCCTCTACTCCCCTTTCTCTCGCTCCTCTCTTCTACTCAGGGAAGTGGGAACTCATGCATTACAACAGAGCTGCTGTGGAACACAACCATTTGTCCCCCAGAGGGATACATTGTCAAGGAGCAGACACTGTTTGTGTTTCTCATTGAATTTTTCATCTTGGACAATGAAATATACATCAATGAGGGTTGCTGCATACTAAGGACCTGGCCAATGGCCATCCAATGGAAGTGCATCAATAAACCATAACACAGCCTCATCAATCATTTATGTTTAGTGGAACAATAAAGACAACAAACAATATAACAGGTCATAGTGTTGGGGAAGGACTGGGAGGACAAGGCAAAGAGGTAAACACTAGAAATTAAATGAAAAACAAATAGTATTAAAAAAACAGTTTTTATCCACGTCCACTGCTTTTGTAATTACAACAAAACACAGTGCATAGAGCTGGGGCCAGAGCCAGGGGGTTCTAACTTGATCAGTTATGTCTCCCTCTCTCTCTCTGTGTCCCCCCCTCTCTCTGTCCCTCTCTCTCCTGGAGAAGAAAGAAGGCACAATATATTGAAATTCCCAGAATGCTTTGCGGTCAGGGTTGTTTGACTGACAGCCACATCTCCCCACGGAACCCTCAGATGTTTGGAGTGTCATCGCTGGTGTTCCACTGTGTGTGTGTGTGTGTGTGTGTGTGTGTGTGTGTGTGTGTGTGTGTATGTGTGTGTGTGTGTGTGTGTGTGTGTGTGTGTGTGTGTGTGTGTGTGTGTGTGTGTGTGTGTTTTAGAGATGTGTGTGTGCGTGTGTGTGTGTGTGTGTTTGTGTGTGTGTGTGTGTGTGTGTTTGAGAGATGCGTGTGTGTGTGTGTGTGTTGGAGAGAGAATATTAACACTCTAAGGTCTCTTTTCATTTAACTGGTATTACTCCTCTATGCAATTTTCTTCTGAGCCCTTTTCAAAAGTAATCAATTGGCTATAATCGGTACTTAGGTATCGTTAGGCAAATGCTAGCGGCCAAATGTCAAGAAAGAGTATCATTATTCAGTACAGGTGCAAAATGTCAATGGACAGCCATTACTCGTATACTTCAAATGTAATTTCATGTCAGTAAAATATGGATCACGGATGTCTTTTGAAACAGCTGCCTTTTATACAGTTAACGTTTGTATTGCAATCTCTCTATACTTCCTTGGAGCAAGAAGACAATAGGAAATTAAAAGGACAAGAGATAACCAACCGACTAATACTACTGATTAGTTATTAGTTTAGTTATTTAGTCATTAGTTATAGCTATGGAACAAAAATGTAAAAGCCACATGCAACAATTTCACAGAGGTATAGTTCATATGAGGAAATCAGTCACTATAAATACATTTTATTAGGACCTAATCTATGGATTACATGACTGGGCAGGTGGCGCTGCCATGGGTGGTCAGGTCCACACACTAAGGAGCCAGGCACAGCCAGTCAGAATTTAATCAGCTGTCCGAGTGGCTGGTGTCAGACGATCCTGCAGGTGAAGAAGCCAGATGTGGAGGTCCTGGGCTGGCATGGTTACACGTGGTCTGCGGTAGTGAGGCCGGTTGGACATACTGCCAAATTCTTTAAAACGACATTAGAGGAGGCTTCTGGTAGAGAAATTAACATTAAATTATCTGGCAACAGCTCTGGTGGACATTCCTGCAGTCCGTATACCAATTTCACACTCCCTGAAAACTTGAGGCATCTGTGGCATTGTGTTGTGTGACAACTGCACATTTTAGATTGGCCTTTTATTGTCCCCAGCACAAAGTGCACCTGTGTAATGATCATGCTGTTTAATCAGCTTCTTGATATGCCACACCTGTCAGGTGGATAGATTATTTTGGCAAAGGAGAAATGGTCACTATCAGGTATGTAAACAAATTTGTGCACAATTTTTTGTGCCTATGAAACATTTATGGCATATTTTATTTCAGATCATGAAAGATGGAACCAAGTCTTCACATGTTGGGTTTATATTTTTGTTAAGTATATTTCACTGAGGTAGGGGAACTCATACAAGGCCTATACATCCTCCACTGTACACACACACACACACACACACACACACACACACACACACACACACACACACACACACACACACACACACACACACACACACACAATGTAACTCCATAGATGCATCCTCCACTGTATATCTCAGTCCCTGCTTGGCTTATAAAACATCACAGTGGATTCTAAAAATTAAAGACCTACAGACACACGCATACACACACACACACGCGCGCACACAAGCACACAATCCACACACACCCTCTCATCTCCACAGCCTGTCAAAGAGAAAATGGACTCAGTGTGGTCTGGAATGCAATATAATATTTACCCACCCTTGCAGCCTGCCCCACACGCGTCTCATCTCATCTCACCCTGTAGGTCTCTCTGTCCGCATCCCAAATGGCACCCTATTCCCTACACAGGCCTCTGATCAAAAGTAGCGCACAATGTAGGGAACAGGGTGCCATTTGGGACACATTCACTGTGTACTCTTGTCTGGAATGGGCTTTTCAATTACCTACAACTTGTACCTTTTTTCCCCCATCTGAATTAAAGTGAGGAGGCTCAAGCGGGTAATGGAATTCATTGTGGCATTGCAACATTAGAAATCCTGTCTGATTGCTTGGTAATGTATGCTGGATCCGATTGCTGGCTGGGTAGTAGAGAGACATACAGGATGTGAAGTGTCAGAGATCTGTGGGAGGAGAGGAGGAGAGAGGAGAGTAGTGGAAGAGTAGGCGAGGAGAGTAAAGGAGTGCGTTCAGACAACCTCTCAATCACCCTTTCTCATCAGATATCTCAGGGATGTGATGAGGGACTTGTCTTTTGATGCAGTCAGTAGGGAGACAGTGTCGGACAGCACAAGGGCAAATAGATTTGGTCCTAAGGTTATAATACAGAATGTATTTGCACAGAAATACTATTTCCCTTTTATAAACAGATACTTTTTTTTTTAGACTATGTCTAAAAGGATTTTGTGCTAAGGTACATTTCCCCCCTCTTTCTCTCTCCAGCTTTCTCACTTTCTCGCTCTCTCACCCCTCCTTCTCTCTCTCTCCCTCTCTCTCTCTCTCTCTTTTTCTCTCTCCACCCCTCTCTCTCTGTGTGGCATGTCCTGGATAAGCTTCACCTGCAGCTATGTACATTCCCTGGCATGAGACTGTGTGAGTCACGACCAACACATCAGCCTCCTGGGCCAGGAGTTTTGTTGTGGATTTAAGAGGAGACGGGACCTACGGTACAGAGCTGAAGTCTTATACAACACAATACACCACCACACAGCAGACACAGTGACTGTGCTACGAGTCATACCGCTTCAGGAGAGCCCAGGCATCCATTTTGTGACCATATTTTCCGTTGGTATGGATATTTTTCTTACCTATGATTCAGTTGCTTTTGATGTCATCGCTTTAAAAAAAATAGTTTTAAATGAGGTTCTGTTGTTATAAAACAAGAGTGATATTAGCAACTTGGAGCTTATATGACTATAGAAAAGCTCAGTGTTTTTCTGTTTCATACTTTGCATAAGTAGCCCTTAAACAGTCTAGACCAATTTGAGAACTGGCAAAAAGGCAAGGAAAAAGGGAAAAAAAGAAAAAAAGAAAAATTGCTCTAGTCTATATTGAAGTAATTATTTGGAATGTCCTCAAGCCAGCCATTCAGCAATACTCTAAATCGCCCTTCACGTCCAAAAAACAAACACTGCATTGTATTAGGAGGCGAGTAGCACAGTTTCAGTTCCATGATTACCAACACAAGCCTTGAGCTAGTTGTTCAAAGATGGAGAGAGAGAGAGAGAGAGAGAGAGAGAGAGAGAGAGAGAGAGGGAGAGAGAGAGAGAGAGAAAGAGCGAGTTGGAAAGCGATGGAGAGAGATGGAGATAGAGATACAGGGAGATAGCGATAGAGAGAGATGGTAAGTAACGGAGTGACAGAGTTTAGAAAGATGGAGAGAGATAGGGAGTGAGAGAAATTAGAGAGATAGAGAGAGCCCAGTTTTTAAAAGTAGATAATGCCTCTGCAGCTTCACTTTCATTGTAACAACCTTTCATTGCTGTTAAAGGCACCAAATAATCCAGCATAAAATATACCAATACATCAGTGGTTGCTAGTAGGGCAGTGGGGGTCATGAACTTTGTCAGCCGGTGATTGTCAAGCAAATAACTGCCGGTCTCATGATAATTCACCGTTAATTAACAGAAACACATTTAGCATCTCCTGGCTTCCACGCATCGCCTACAAGCCACTGATGTAGACGTTTCTAACATCTGCATTTAAAAATGATAATAAATCACTGTAATATAGTCTACACCATCACAATTAATCCATGATTTATTTTAGACAGGTCTGAAGAAACATGATATGAAGAATATGTAGTCTATTTCAGATGACAACATTTAGCAGACAAGATTTGCTTAGATTGCCGTGCTTGTATTTTATATTATCTTATAGTATGAAGAATACAATTGAACATATCTGAATAAAATAGAAAGGATATTTTCTCCAAAAGGTTTGAGGGAGTGCGCACATGTGGCTATTCTGTGTTGAGGGGTTCACAAAGAAACAGGTCCTCCTAAATGCTTCATTCAGACTTATTTATGTAACTTTAGTTGTGATACAAAAGTTGGGCCATATGTTTTGATTTTTAATACATTCTCATGCTGCATGATGTGACTAATGATGATTTGAAAAAAGTTGCATGAAAGGCATGAGCTCTGATTTGTTTCTTGTGCAGGCTACACACACTTCATCAGTCGCTCATTCACAATTTGACAAGCACTTGATAATATTCTCACCAGGCATCAAATTTACCAGCGGCATCCCCCTTGTGTGGCCATAATGCCCCCTAAAAGAATCCATGCCTTTTGCAGCCAAAGTGTCCATTGTTCCCTTTGGCTAAATATAATAATTATAATTCCCTTCTCCCGGCTGCCATCGGCTTGCTCCGAAGCACCTCTCACTCACATGGCTCTCTCTTCTTATTAGCCAATACGTGTCACGTGATCGGGTCCTTCTCACAGGCATCTCAGCTCCGAAGTAGGCTACAAGTGAAGACAGACACATCGGGAATGCAACTGCAAGCATCCTTCTTATCCAATTCAGAGGTGCATATAGAGGAACTGTCCACATGTACTTTTCGTCAGCCAATAAGATGAGTATGCCTAACCAACAGCAAAAACACTGGCCTATGTCAATCTACATTCCCCCATAGTACAAAAGTTTACCTATTCTATTCTGTGTGAGAAATGTACTGAATATCCCAAACATAGTCTGTGACAGTTGTGGGATGCAATATATCCCAAATGAATACAACCACGCATCAAAACCCCTTTTTGAGGCTGAGGATCAATGAGACAGTAGGCTATAGGTGTGAATGTTCCATTCTCAAAAGTGACCTCAAATGCGATTATGCATGTGATGCTTTATTATAAAGGTGCATTTTTATGGTGAAAATGTTCTTCCCCAAACTTGACACTCATGCGCTGCGTATGTATGCCAGTTAGGCTCTACACCGGTCTGTAAAGCGGCTTAATGTTCTTCACTTTAAGAAGTTATTTGGCCACTTTAGTTGTAATACAAAACCTTGTCAACATATAGGTCTATGGGCTAGGCTACATGAGGTGTGATACTAACCTTATTAAAACATATAGGTCTATGGGCTAGGCTACATGAGGTGTGAAACTAACCTTATTAAAACATATAGGTCTATGGGCTAGGCTACATGGGGTGTGATACTAACCTTATTAAAACATATAGGTCTATGGGCTAGGCTACATGAGGTGTGATACTAACCTTATTAAAACATATAGGTCTATGGGCTAGGCTACATGGGGTGTGATACTAACCTTATTAAAACATATAGGTCTCTGGGCTAGGCTACATGAGGTGTGATACTAACCTTATTAAAACATATAGGTCTCTGGGCTAGGCTACATGGGGTGTGATACTAACCTTATTAAAACATATAGGTCTATGGGCTAGGCTACATGAGGTGTGAAACTAACCTTATTAAAACATATAGGTCTATGGGCTAGGCTACATGGGGTGTGATACTAACCTTATTAAAACATATAGGTCTATGGGCTAGGCTACATGAGGTGTGATACTAACCTTATTAAAACATATAGGTCTATGGGCTAGGCTACATGAGGTGTGATACTAACCTTATTAAAACATATAGGTCTCTGGGCTAGGCTACATGAGGTGTGAAACTAACCTTATTAAAACATATAGGTCTATGGGCTAGGCTACATGGGGTGTGATACTAACCTTATTAAAACATATAGGTCTATGGGCTAGGCTACATGAGGTGTGATACTAACCTTATTAAAACATATAGGTCTATGGGCTAGGCTACATGGGGTGTGATACTAACCTTATTAAAACATATAGGTCTCTGGGCTAGGCTACATGAGGTGTGATACTAACCTTATTAAAACATATAGGTCTATGGGCTAGGCTACATGAGGTGTGATACTAACCTTATTAAAACATATAGGTCTCTGGGCTAGGCTACATGGGGTGTGATACTAACCTTATTAAAACATATAGGTCTATGGGCTAGCCTACATGGGGTGTGATACTAACCTTATTAAAACATATAGGTCTATGGGCTAGACTACATGAGGTGTGATACTAACCTTATTAAAACATATAGGTCTATGGGCTAGGCTACATGAGGTGTGATACTAACCTTATTAAAACATATAGGTCTCTGGGCTAGGCTACATGGGGTGTGATACTAACCTTATTAAAACATATAGGTCTATGGGCTAGCCTACATGGGGTGTGATACTAACCTTATTAAAACATATAGGTCTATGGGCTAGACTACATGAGGTGTGGGACTAAGATTTGAAAAAGTTGCAAAAAAAGGCATACTCTGTTTCTTGCCTTATACTGCAACACACTGGGCATCATTCACAAGTGATAGGCTAATATTGTCACCAATCAGACTATTCTTAATTTAGTCTCATTTTTACATATACTAAATAATATATGTGTGAAATTAGTTTGTATTTAGAATGGACCATTATCATGCACCTGTCTCGGAACAGGGGCAGGTTAAAAAAATGACATGTCACATGAACTTCACTTAAACAGCGAATGGAGGACGTTTTTCCCATGGTTCATTTTCATGCCAGCCAGGTAGGCTATACACCTGTTGAAAAGTGAAGCAATGTGCTTAATATTAGGAAAGTTGAAAAATAATTATAGTAGACCCAGCCTATAGAAAGCTGTTTTCTCACGCAATTGCATGGCCTATAGAAATGTTGCACAACATGAGCTCAGGGGCTCTCATGAAGTGTTTGATTCGTTTTTTTCCGATTACATTTGCATTGATGTCAGAGCGATTAAAGGGACAATAGTGCTGAGTACCAGGCAGTTAGCACGTTTGGTAGGCCACTAATGGCCATCAGCAAGCATCAGAGCTTGAAGAAGCCTATTTACCGTGACTGCGGTCATGACTCGTGACCGCCGGTGTGGTGGTAATACGGTCACCGTAACAGCCCTAGTTACTAGTACAAAACCATAGAAATAGAAGGGCTAGAATGACCTGAATGGGATATTTATTTTTTATTTCTATGGTACCCACTAGTCATACTTTTCACATGTTTTTGCATCATATGAAGGCATAATACTAAGAGATGCTTTAAAGAATAGAGGGTTTACAGAAATCAACGATGCAATGAATAGTTTGAATGACTTAAAAACCAGATGATGCCAGTTTTCGGTTCTCCATACTTCTCCAATTCCATTCTTCTGTCTCATTAGAAACCTATCAGTTCCAAAGAGCAGTCCCTGTAAGCCATTTCAGCGACGTCTTAGCAACGGTAGCTAGCTAATCCTAACACATCCAGTTGCTAATGATCCTAAAGGCTAAGTGATCCCTGAGGGGATGAATGTCTGTGATAAGACCTTTGGTTAGACAAGTCTTCAGTGCAGTCGCTATGTAATCCTTTTAATCGTTTATGTCTGATTCAGGGGGTAACAATACAGGATGGGTTGACATCTGTCACTTTGAATCATTATCTGCACTGTAATAGATTTGAACTGGGCTCGATTATGTTCTGTTCATTGGCGGTATTGTGTAGCGGAGGTCTTCGACTGTCCATTAGTCTTTATCTAAGGGCTACGGTTGAGGAGCTAAATATGTGATATTGAAATTCTAAAAGATGTCACTGGCGGCTCTAATGTTAATGATTATTTAGCAGCCAGGTAGGTTACGGAGAATAAACAGTATTTTAAAACAACGACCAGAAATATAACTCTAAGTATTGACCAGTGTTAAACTTGAGCATGTACTGTGACTATACATGGTATTCTAATGATAAATGAATTTGCCTTTTGCTTTGTGAGACTACGGGAATGAAGAAATGTATTTCTAACGAGTTGGAGCCAAATTACAACTGATATGAAGCTTGGCTGGAGAGTGCCGCTCAGCTCTGAGATAGAAAAAATAGGATTAAAAATGCATTTGATTTCCTTCCTATCGAAGTTTCTGCAATTACGAAGCCAGTTAAAATGAGGAGCGGCATTTTCCTATCTCTCTCCCTCACACACACACACACACACACACACACACACACACACACACACACACACACACACACACACACACACACACACACACACACACACACACACACACACACACACACACCCACCCACACACCCACACACCCACCCCTGCACACAGACATTCCTCTAGACTGTAAAGCAGCTATATAAAAACACTACTTGGCCTTCATGTTGTGTGACCAGATGGTGAGGTTGGAGCAGCGTACATCCAGCAGCACATTGCAACACACTCCAGAGACGAGGGGAGTCTTTGAGGAGAGAAAGACTCTCAATCTGGTGGTGTAATTGTATCCCTCTCTGCTCTTCATACTTCTCTGACTCTCTCCTCAACATCCCTACTTTCACACCCCATCAGCACACGGCACTTTTCCAATAAATACGTTTGGCATCGCTATAGCCGGTGGCCATCTTTGTTGACTATTATGTCAATAAGTCAACCACAACAACAAAAACAAGGGGTATTGAATAGGGCTGTTATGGTGAACATATTACCGCCACACCGGCGGTCACGACTCATGATGGCAGTCAAATTCCAAGTGACTGCTTTGTCATGGTAATTAGGCCTCTCCAAGCTCTGATGCTGCTGATGGTCATTAGTATCCTACAAAATTTGCTAACTGCCTGGTACTCAGCACTGCCTGGTACTCTGCCTGGTACTCAGCACTCCCAGCACTATTGTCAAGCTAATCAGTCTGACATCAATGCAAATGTAATTTAAAATCTAATCAAACACTTCATGAGAGCCCATGAGCTCATATTGCGCAACATTTCTATAGGCTAAGCAATTGCATGAGAAGAGGAGGAGCCCATCAGCTTTCTAAAGGCTAGGCCTACTCTATTTATTTTTCAACTTTCCTAATATTAAGAACATTGCTTCTCTTTACAACAGGAGTACAGCCTACCTGCCTGGCATGAAAAGTGTCCTCCATTTGCTATTTAAGTGCATACATTATGTATTACATACATGTATTTTTTTCCATTGCCCCTGTTTCAATACAGTTGGTGATAATGGTCCATTCTAAATCAAAACAAATTTCATACATACATTATTTAGTGTATGTAAAGATGAGATTAAATAAAAAAATAGTGTGATGGGTGACAATATTAGCCTATCACGTGTGAATGATATATTATGACGTAATGTTGTCCATCTTAAGGCAAGAAACAACGCATGCTTTTTATTGACTTTTTCAAATCCTAGTTGCACACCTCATGTAGCCTAGCCCATAGACCTATACAGTGCATTTGTAAAGTGTACAGACCCCTTGACTTCTTCAAAATGTTGATAGTTTACATCCTTCTTCTAAAATTGATGCCGCCACCATGCTTCACCGTAGGGATGGTGCCAGGTTTCCTCCAGGCGTGACGCTTGGCATATCAGGCCAAAGAGTTGAATCTTGGTTTCATGGTCTGAAAGTCTTTAGGTGCCTTTTGGCAAACGCCAAGCGGGCTGTCATGTGCGTTTTACTGAGGAGTGGCTTCCGTCTGGCCACTGTTCCATAAAGGCCTGATTGGTGGAGTGCTGCAGAGATGGTTGTCCTTCTGGAAGGTTTTCCCATCTCTACAGAGGAACTCTGGAGCTCTGTCAGAGTGACCATCGGGTTCTTGGTCACCTCCCTGACCAAGGCCCTTCTCCCCCGATTGCTCAGTTGGGCCGGGTGGCCAGCTCTAGGAAGAGTCTTCGTGGTTCCAAACTTCTTCCATTTAAGAGTGATGGAGGCCACTGTGTTCTTGGGGACCTTAAATGCTGCAGAAATTATTTAGTACCCTTCCCCAGATCGGTGCCTCAATATAATCCCGTCTCGGGGCACTACAGACAATTCCTTCGACCTCAAAGCTTGGTTTTTGCTCTGACATGCTTTGTCCTTATGGGGTATTGTGTGTAGATTGATGGGGATTTTACAAAATGTTATACATTTTATAATAAGGTTGTAATGTAATAAAATGTGGAAACAGTCAAGGGGTCTGAATACTTTCCGAATGCACTGTATATTTTGATAAGGTGTGTATCATAACTAAAGTGGCAAAATAACTTCTTAAAATTAAGCAGATTAATCCGCGTTACAATGGGTGTAGAACCTAACTGGCACACATATGCAGCGAGTGAGTTTAGAATTTGGGGGAGATAATTTTCACAATACACATTTTTGCATCTTTGTAATAAAAGCATTACACGCATACTCACATTTGCGGTCACTTCTGAGAATGGGTTTTCCTGCTAATGGAACATACACACTTATAACCTACTACCATGTGCAAATTGCTGCGCTTATAATGTGAAGAAATAGCTTAATAGTTGATAAACATTTTAAGCTAAGCATTCTGATCTGTTGCATCAGGCTCACTGCTTAAAACAGGTTTGTTTTCTGCTAGTGGTTGTATTAATTTGGGATCTATCGCATCCCACAACTGTACCAGATTATGTTTGGAATGTTTATTTCTCACACAGAATAAAATTGGTCGACTTTTGTACTATGGGGAATAGTAGATTGACATTGGCCAGTGCTTTTGCTGTTCGTTAGGCTTACTCATCTGGTTGGCTAACTAAACGTTTGGAGAAAATATATATTATATTTTATTCACATATGTTCAATTGTATTCTTCATACTATAAAATAATATAAAATAATGTCACAGAATTCTAAGCAAATCTGGTCTGCTAAATGAACGAGTGTAGCCCACAGCCATATGGCATAGCCAGATCAGAGCCTAACATAAGGACAACTCAGAGTATGCTATTCCGTTCTTCTGAAATAGACTACATTTTCTTCATATCATGTTTCTTTAGACCTGTCTAAAATAAATCATGGATTCATTGTGATGGTGTAGACTATATTACAGTGATTTATTCGACTTTTTAAAATGTAGATGTTCCAAAGGTCTGCATCAGTGGCTTGTAGGCGATGCGTGGAAGCCAGGAGATGCTAAATGTGTTTATGTTAATTAACAGTCAATTACCATGAGACGGGCAGTTATTTGCTTGACAATCACCGGCTGACAAAATTTCATGACCACCACGGTCCTCGTCATAACATATTAATGGTGCTGATTCACACAGGGTTTCCAGGCACAGTGATCGTGTTCTCCACATGCATCACACAGACATGGCTTATCAACTATTCATGCCTTAGAGTTTAGATTCACTGCGTTGTTTAGAGAGAAAGTCGTTCTGAGAGGATTGTGTGACATATAAAGTTAGAAAACAAGGGAGAAACAAGGGAGGGGAACATACTGTGATATCTATTATGGATAGCCCCCCCCCCCTACAATTTGCTTCAACTTCAGTACCTTTTGCCCTAGCACTACACACCTGATTCAAATAATCAACTCTTGATCAAGCCATGAATTAGTAGAATCAGGTGTGTAGTGCTTTAACTAATGACTGTATCTGCTACTGTATGGAATCCCTGTAAATACACTGAGAGCCATAGAACTAAAGAGGCCTTACAATGTGGGGCTAGATGTAGTCTCCCTGTCCAGGGTAAGACAGGAGACACAGTGTAGACTACACTGGTGCCCTTGAGAAAAAGACTTGGGGACACCATGCAGGCTAGCAGTAGACTAAAAGCTGACTTACGATGTGTAGTGTGATATAGTTACTGTACTGTGGCCCTGTCTTGGGGACACCATGTCATGATAACAGTAGGGACAACGGCAAGACTGAAACTGGACTTACGATGTGTAGCATGATGTAGTCACCGAGTCGCGGCGCGCTGTCGATGCGGACCAGGATGCCGTCCTTGATGGTGGTGCTGAAGCCTACAGCCAGGCGGTCGGTACGCGTGCTGGGCCTCTCGTTGTTAGGCCACGTGTACGTGATCAGACCCCCGCCCTTACCGAAGATATAGGTGGTACCAGCTGCAGAGGGAGAGAAGAAGAAGATGGAGGAAGATTACTTTATTGTCCAATGTACATGAATATGCAACGGAAATGTGTGCTCTGCATTATCCCAACCCCTCCAAAAACACAGATAAGGAAACATGGAGGGAGAAATGGGGAGAAAGAGAGAGAGAGAGAGAGAGAAAGAGAGGGGTAGAGAAAGGCAGAGAAAGAGAAGGTTGGAGAATGAATGAGATCCATGAATACAAGGTGCAAGCTTAATGGACTGGCCTATAACTACACACCAAGGACGGTGAGGTCCCCGAGTTAACCTTGAACACAACACCTTTTTCTAATGTCTCCTCCAAACTAGATGCACCTTGTTTCGGATAAACGCTGTAAAACCAAATCCTCCCCGAACCACATAGCCAATGGTGTAAAGGCAAATTCCTCCAAGTTCTATTTCAGGGTTTTAAATTCTAATCGTATTCAGAAAGACTTCCACCAGAGGTCGAAGACTTCAGCTCCCAGGGTGCATATCTGGCCTATAGTAGCTCTTAAATATAGACACTGCCTGGGAATAACAGGCACAGCAGCCCAAAACGGATAAGTCTTCCAATCCTCATGTATTAAACATAAGACTGCAACCTAAGAACAAAGGCCGGCATTGGAAAAAAAAATCGACTAACCTTCCTCGAGTTTAAGTTAACAAATGGAGAGCAACAAAAAAGGGGACTCCGGGACTGTGGCCTAACAGATCAGGGTATAAGTCGGCAATACACCATCCTATTTATAGGCACAGTTTGATTAACACCACCGTTTGGATCCAACTTGGCTCCAAAATAGCTCTTCTAGCAAACTGGGAATTGAGGCTGTATTTATATGTTTATATATGTGTGTGTGTGCGTGCGGTTGTCTAAAACCCACTTAGACTTAGGCCATGCCACACCACCAATACAGTGGCAAACGTGCAGACGGTAGGCCAGACCTAGAACAAACCTAGAGGGGAGAAATTGCTAGTGAAGTGCAATAGAGCATGCCCTTCCTACTCTCAGGAACAATGAATGACATATTTCTGGTCTATCTGGGTGGCTGTCTAGCCAACTCTTCTCTTAAACAGAAAACAATCTGGTCAGTACTGCAGACTGAGGACCCAGGAGACATGTGAATAGAGAGGGAGATAGAGAGAATAGAGAAAGAAAGCAAGAGGGACAGAGAGGAATAGAGAGAGAAAGAGAGAGAGAGAGAGGGATAGAGAGAGAGAGGAATAGAGAGAGAGGAATAGAGAGAGAGAGAGGAATAGAGAGAGAGGAATAGAGAGAGGAATAGAGAGCGAGAGAGAGAGAAAGAGAGAGAGAGAGAGAGAGAGAGAGAAAGAGAGAGAGAGAGAGAGAGAATAAAGAGGGGTTAATAGAGAGGGAGAGAGAGAGAATAACAGTAAATCTCTGTAAGACCAAAATAATGGTGTTCCAAAAAAGGTCCAGTCGCCAGGACCACAAATACAAATTCCATCTAGACACTGTTGCCCTAGAGAACACAAAAAACGAACAATACCTTGGCTTAAACATCAGCGCCACAGGTAACTTCCACAAAGCTGTGAAAGATCTGAGAGACAAGGCAAGAAGGGCATTCTATGCCATCTAAAGGAACATAAAATTCAACATACCAAAAAATACTTGAATCAGTCAAAGAGCCCATTGCCCTTTATGGTTGTGAGGTCTGGGGTCCGATCACCAACCAATATTTCACAAAATGGGACAAACACCAAATTGAGACTCTGCATGCAGGATTCTGCAAAAATATCCTCCGTGTACAAATAATGCATGCAGAGCAGAATTAGGCCGATACCCACTAATTATCAAAATCCAGAAAACAGCCGTTAAATTCTACAACCACCTAAAAGGAGGCCATAACAAAGCCATCACCTACAGAGAGATGAACCTGGAGAAGAGTCCCCTAAGCAAGCTGGTTCTGGGGCTCTGTTTACAAACACAAACACACCCCACAGAGCCCCAGGACAGCAGCACAATTAGACCCAACCAAATCATGAGAAAACAAAAAGATAATTACTTGACACATTGGAAAGAAGTAACAAAAACACAGAGCAAACTAGAATGCTATTTGGCCCTAAATAGAGAGTACACCGTGGCAGAATACCTGACCACAGTGACTAACCTAAACTTAAGGAAAGCTTTGACTATGTACAGACTCAGTGAGCATAGCCTTGCTATTGAGAAAGGCTGCCGTAGGCAGACATGGCGCTCAAGAGAAGACAGGCTATATGCACACTGCCCACAAAATGAGGTGGAAACTGAGCTGCACTTCCTAACCTCCTGCCCAATGTATGACCATATTAGAGACACATATTTCCCTCAGATTACACAGATCAACAAAGAATTTGAAAACAAACCCAATTTGGATAAACTCCCATATCTACTGGGTGAAATTCCACAGTGTGCCATCACAGCAGCATGATTTGTGACCTGTTGCCACAAGAAAAGGGCAAACAGTGAAGAACAAACACTATTATAAATACAACCCATATTTATGCTTATTTATTTTCCCTTGGGTACTTTAACCATTTGTACATTGTTACAACACTGTATATATATATATATATATATATATATATATATATATATATATACAGTGCCTTGCGAAAGTATTCGGCCCTCTTGAACTTTGCGACCTTTTGCCACATTTCAGGCATCAAACATAAAGATATAAAACTGTAATTTTTTGTGAAGAATCAATAACAAGTGGGACACAATCATGAAGTGGAACGACATTTATTGGATATTTCAAACTTTTTTAACATACAAAAACTGAAAAATTGGGCGTGCAAAATTATTCAGCCCCCTTAAGTTAATACTTTGTAGCGCCACCTTTTGCTGCGATTACAGCTGTAAGTCGCTTGGGTATGTCTCTATCAGTTTTGCACATCGAGAGACTGACATTTTTTCCCATTCCTCCTTGCAAAACAGCTCGAGCTCAGTGAGGTTGGATGGAGAGCATTTGTGAACAGCAGTTTTCAGTTCTTTCCACAGATTCTCGATTGGATTCAGGTCTGGACTTTGACTTGGCCATTCTAACACCTGGATATGTTTATTTTTGAACCATTCCATTGTAGATTTTGCTTTATGTTTTGGATCATTGTCTTGTTGGAAGACAAATCTCCGTCCCAGTCTCAGGTCTTTTGCAGACTCCATCAGGTTTTCTTCCAGAATGGTCCTGTATTTGGCTCCATCCATCTTCCCATCAATTTTAACCATCTTCCCTGTCCCTGCTGAAGAAAAGCAGGCCCAAACCATGATGCTGCCACCACCATGTTTGACAGTGGGGATGGTGTGTTCAGCTGTGTTGCTTTTACGCCAAACATAACGTTTTGCATTGTTGCCAAGAAGTTCCATTTTGGTTTCATCTGACCAGAGCACCTTCTTCCACATGTTTGGTGTGTCTCCCAGGTGGCTTGTGGCAAACTTTAAACGACACTTCTTATGGATATCTTTAAGAAATGGCTTTCTTCTTGCCACTCTTCCATAAAGGCCAGATTTGTGCAATATACGACTGATTGTTGTCCTATGGACAGAGTCTCCCACCTCAGCTGTAGATCTCTGCAGTTCATCCAGAGTGATCATGGGCCTCTTGGCTGCATCTCTGATCAGTCTTCTCCTTGTATGAGCTGAAAGTTTAGAGGGACGGCCAGGTCTTGGTAGATTTGCAGTGGTCTGATACTCCTTCCATTTCAATATTATCACTTGCACAGTGCTCCTTGGGATGTTTAAATCTTGGGAAATATGTTTGTATCCAAATCCGGCTTTAAACTTCTTCACAACAGTATCTCGGACCTGCCTGGTGTGTTCCTTGTTCTTCATGATGCTCTCTGCACTTTTAACGGACCTCTGAGACTATCACAGTGCAGGTGCATTTATACAGAGACTTGATTACACACAGGTGGATTGTATTTAACATCATTAGTCATTTAGGTCAACATTGGATCATTCAGAGATCCTCACTGAACTTCTGGAGAGAGTTTGCTGCACTGAAAGTAAAGGGGCTGAATAATTTTTGATTTGTTAAAAAAGTTTGAAATATCCAATAAATGTCGTTCCACTTCATGATTGTGTCCCACTTGTTGTTGATTCTTCACAAAAAAATACAGTTTTATGTCTTTATGTTTGAAGCCTGAAATGTGGCAAAAGGTCGCAAAGTTCAAGGGGGCCGAATACTTTCGCAAGGCACTGTATATAATATATAATATGATATATATAATATGAAATTTGTAATGTCTTTATTGTTTTGAAACTTCTGTATGTGTAATGTTTACTGTAAATCTTTATAGTTTATTTCACTTTAGTATATTATCTACCTCAACTGCTTTGGCAATGTTAACACGTTTCCCATGCCAATAAACCCCCTTGAATTGATTAAAGAGGGGGAATAGAGAAAGAGAGAGAGAGAGAGAGAGAGAGAGAGAGAGAGAGAGAGAGAGCGTATAGAAGAGAAGAGAAGGAATAGAGAGGGAGTGAGAGAGGGAGAGAGAGAGAATAGAAGGGAAGGAATAGAGAGGGAGTGAGAGAGAGTGAGGGAGAGCGAGAGAGAGTAGAGTATAGAGTATTACTTCATTAATCCCGACTTGGGATATCACAGCATGCATCATCAATGAATTCCAAAGACAGGACACGCAACAATGGCTAACACATGATAAGACACATAAAGGCACATGCACCATAGTATCCCTGAAAGAATAGTCTGAGAGAGAGAATAGAGGGACACGATGGGAGTCATCAGGTAACAGTGTGAGGACCATGTATTAGACCTCCTCCTAGTCTGTACATGATCTGAAGAATCTGGCACAGTTTGAGGTTGGGCCCTACAGATCACACCCCGCCGGGTGAACGTTTTGGTTTTTGCCCTAGCGCTACACAGCTGATTCAAATAATCAAAGCTCGATGTTGAGTTGGTTATTTCAATCAGCTGTGTAGAGCTAGGGCAAAAACCAAAACGTTCACCCGGGAGGGGGGGGGGGGGGGGGCCCAAGGACCGAGTTTGAGAATCACTGAAATAGAGTAATATCCTCATGTGCTTTTCTTGTACTGAAGAAGGTTAAAAACCACTGGTACTATAGCTCTGCATACTGTATGTGAGTAACCATTGTTAAGCTGCAAGACAGTGCTTCATATTGTTGTTTTAGCTCTGTTTTCATGTACACTGTGAGACAGTTCATATGACTGTATACTGTGAGACATTAAGACAGATATTAACCTCTAGCTAGGTCAGTCTGTATACTGTGAGACAGTTCATATGACTGTATACTGTGAGACATTAAGACAGATATTAACCTCTAGCTAGGTCAGTATGTATACTGTGAGACAGTTCATATGACTGTATACTGTGAGACAGTTTATATGACTGTATACTGTGAGACAGTTCATGTGACTGTACACTGTGAGACAGTTCATATGACTGTACACTGTGAGACAGTTCATATGACTGTATACTGTGAGACAGTTTATATGACTGTATACTGTGAGACAGTTCATGTGACTGTACACTGTGAGAGTTCATATGACTGTATACTGTGAGATAGTTCATATGACTGTATACTGTGAGACAGTTCATATGACTGTATACTGTAAGACAGTTCATATGACTGTATACTGTGAGACAGTTCATATGACTGTATACTGTGAGACAGTTCATATGACTGTACACTGTGAGACAGTTCATATGACTGTATACTGTGAGACAGTTCATATGACTGTACACTGTGAGACAGTTCATATGACTGTATACTGTGAGACAGTTCGTATGACTGTACACTGTGAGACAGTTCATATGACTGTACACTGTGAGACAGTTCATATGACTGTATACTGTGAGACAGTTCATATGACTGTATACTGTGAGACAGTTCATATGACTGTACATTGTGAGACAGTTCATATGACTGTATACTGTGAGACAGTTCATATGACTGTATACTGTTAGACATTAAGACAGATATTAACCTCTAGCTAGGTCAGTCTGTATACTGTGAGACATTAAGACAGATATTAACCTCTAGCTAGGTCAGTCTGTATACTGTGAGACATTAAGACAGATATTAACCTCTAGCTAGGTCAGTCTGTATACTGTTAGACATTAAGACAGATATTAACCTCTAGCTAGGTCAGTCTGTATACTGTGAGACATTAAGACAGATATTAACCTCTAGCTAGGTCAGTCTGTATACTGTTAGACATTAAGACAGATATTAACCTCTAGCTAGGTCAGTCTGTATACTGTGAGACATTAAGACAGATATTAACCTCTAGCTAGGTCAGTCTGTATACTGTTAGACATTAAGACAGATATTAACCTCTAGCTAGGTCAGTCTGTATACTGTTAGACATTAAGACAGATATTAACCTCTAGCTAGGTCAGTCTGTATGCTGTGAGACATTAAGACAGATATTAACCTCTAGCTAGGTCAGTCTGTATACTGTGAGACATTAAGACAGATATTAACCTCTAGCTAGGTCAGTCAGGATACTGTGAGACATTAAGACAGATATTAACCTCTAGCTAGGTCAGTCAGGATATGGTCTTGCTTTGTCTTCCCTGCAACATCCTTCCAGCCAGAAGAGTTCAGCCAGCTTCAGATCAGTCGTTGAGTAAAATCTGTGTGTGTGTGTGTGTGTGTGTGTGTCTGTGTCTGTGTTACGACACAGTGTTTTTCTGTGGATGGTGATGAGAAGAGAAGATACAGCACCCCAGGGAGCCAATTATCACATTGAGGAGATTCGCTTAGATTATGGAGACAGTGTTCAATCACACATACACGCACGCACACACACACACGCTCTGATTGACTGAGCAAAGTCAGACTTGTCAAAACCCCACAAAACCCCACATATAAAAAGGCCCTTACCACTGCAAAAATATCCATAATGCAGTACCATGCAGACTTCAGATTACTCAAGTGTGTGTCCATGTAACATGTAGGCCAGTGGTTCTCAGTCCTGGTTCTGAGGATTGTTGTTTTTAGCCCTAGCACCACACAGCTGATTCAAATCATCAAAGCCTGATGATGAGTTGCTCATTTGAATCAGCTGTGTGGTGCTAGGGCAAAAACTAAAACGTTCACCCCTGAGGGGCCCCAGGACCAGGATTGAGAACCAAAGCTGTAGACTGTTGCTTTATGCAATGTAAATTGCATGCAGAACAGAATGACAGGACTGTGGCATGGGGAATATTTATGGATATGTATTTCATATCCATGGACAATGAGAGATAGAGTGCATGGAGGAAACTGGGTGGATTACAGTTACACAACTCATGGAACGTTTCCAGGAGATTCAGAAAGGCTTTCACAGGTTTTAATGCATCTCCTCTCCTCTCCTCTCCTCTCCTCCCCCTCCCTTCTCCTCTCCACACCAGTTCATGTCGCATTGTGGACAAGTCTATTTCAACCAAATCTCAGCAACATTATTTGCAAAATCTTTAGAGAAATAAGAACTTAAAAAACATTGTCCTTTTAGAATGTTCTGAAAAAAAATGTTTTAATATATATTACTGGTGACTTCAACTCTAATTATTTTGTATAGTATTGTATAGGATTATCATGAACTGTGATTTCTCCCGAAGTATTGGATAAGGCTTTACCAGCTACTCCTGGTGGGATCAGGTAGAAGTATTGGATAAGGCTTACACCAGCTACTCCAGGTGGGATCAGGTAGAAGTATTGGATAAGGCTTACACCAGCTACTCCAGGTGGGATCAGGTAGATGCAAACATGATATCTATGTATATGGGCTGATGCACTATTCTCACACTTTGTCCTACCACATCTGAACTGGGATTAAGCTCTTTCCAGTACTCTTTTCAAGCACAAATCAGAATTACTTTTCCTGAAAAGAGTACATAATATGAAAAACAAAAGAAAGTAAATTGAGTCCTTACAAAGGTATTGAAGCATAAAGAGTAACTAAGACAAAAACCAACAGTGTTCAGAGCACATGAACCCTGAACGTCATAGGGGCTGCCCGATTTACATAGGCAGCCCGATTCTGATCGATTGCCCAACTGTTGGCAAAAAGGCTCATCTGATTTGGACAAAATATCAAAATTGGACAGCCTGTGTAAACATGGCCTAAGAGAGAATTAAACAAAAGCAGCAGAACTCAGCACTGGGTCACAGTGAGGATGCTCCCATGGTGATGATGATTCTACTGCATCACCTCGCCTCAGCAACAGAGCACTAATGACTTGTCTGCAGGGTCTGAGACGATGACCTCGCTCAAACAGACTCACACAGAGACAATTAACTAAACTAAAAGCCTCCACTCACACTGGGGGGGGGGGGGGGGGGGGGGGGGAGAGAGGGGTGCAGTGAGAGAGAGAGAGAGAGCGAGAGAGAGCGAGAGAGAAAGAGGTTGTCTTTCTTCAGACTTGTTAAATGGTCAGTTCTTTATGCAGGGTCCCTAATTTCTTGTCGGTCTGATTGTCTGAACTTAACCCTTTGCCCGGTAATCTTCACCATTACAGAGTAATTATGCTGCCAATGTCATTATGGTTGGCTAGCTACCAGTGAAAGACACTTATTATTATTGTATAAAGACAGCGTTTTTTTTTACAGAGGGACTAAACTCATCTTTAAAACCTAACAAATGGCCTAATAATTCATTTGAAAAACAATAAATTGTCAGTCCGCCACTTGGCTTGCTGTAAAGCTGAAAGGTAGGGCTGGTCAGAAAAACCCTCTCAGACTTGTAATAACAACTTATAAAGACGTTGAGCGATACATACAGGTAACTGCCAAAACAAAGAGTAAATGAGGGATACAAAGTATATTGAAAGCAAGTGCCTTCTGAGTTAATTAAGCAATTAACCTCCCATCTTGCTTAGGGTCATGTATAAAAATGGCCAGTTTCCCATTATTAAATCACGGCAAGAAGAAAATATCTCAGTGACTCCCAAGCAGGACGCTTGGCCCCAGCGATGTACTGGGCCGTATGCATTACCCTCTGTAGCACCTTACGGTCAGAGGCCGAGCAGTTGCCATACCAGGTGGTGATGCAACCTGTCAGGATGCTCTCGATGGTGCAGCTGTAGAACTTTTTGAGGATCTGGGGACACATGTCAAATCTTTTCAGTCTCCTGAGGGGGGAAAGGTGTTGTTGTGCCCTCTTCAGGACTGTCTTGGTGTGTTTGGACAATGATAGTTTGTTGGTGATGTGGACACCAAGGAACTTGAAACTCTTGACCCGCTCCACTACAGCCCCGTCGATGTTAATGGGGGCCTGTTAGGGCGGTACGAATTCTCAGAAGGCAGCCTGACCTCCGCCAACTTTTTCACCATCTTTTCTTCACGCAAATGACAGGGATTTGGTTCTGTTCCCGAGAAAACAGTATATCCTCCGTGTCAAACTCGTTAAAGGAAAAAGCTTCTTCCAGTTCGAGGTGACTAATCGCTGTTTTCTGATGTCCCGAAGTTATTTTCGGTTATAAGAGATGATAGCAGCCACAGTATGTACCAAATAAGTTTTAAAAAATAAGTTACAAACAATGCAAAAAACCTAACCAAATAGCACAGTTGGTTAGGAGCACATAAAACGTCAGCCGTCCTCTCCGGCGCCACCCCAGATTCCGGAGCGGCGCCTGAGACAGCGTTTTCCACCATCAACAAAACACCAAACGGTGGGATTTCCCGTGGAAGAACGTGTCCCATCTCTCCAATAGAGTTCCAGACACTTGTAGAATCTAGGCATTGAAGCTGTTCTGGCTCGTGGCGGCCCAACACCCTATTAAGACACTTTATGTTGGAGTTTCCTTCATTTTTGGCAGTTACCTGTAGATTATTCTACATACATGTACATGATTTCCATATTGTGCTCATATTTAAGATCTCATTGAGAAGAGGCAGAGTGCCAGGAAAAACCTCATCAAAGGAAAGACATCAACAAACAGATTAGAAGATGGGATATTTCTATTTTGGTTGGATGAAAAGTATCTTCCATCTCCTCCATCTTTAAATAATGTATACTAATAATGTATAATACTCTTGTCATGGCCAACGGCTATCACAGACCGACCAGTAGGATGGATCTGTGAATTAATAAGATAGACTCATCAAAGATGTCCGGTCTATCTGGCATTCGTATCAACACTTGTTATTGACAAAATGTGTGAGATTAAAACTTTCTAAGAATGAAAGGGAGCACAAATAACCAAGAAAGCAATTGTGCATGTGCGTCTGGGAATAACCACCCACTTCAGGCAGTGTGGGAAGGCATATTTCCTTCACCCAGATTTCTCCGAACCTCATTCCTCTATAAATACACCACTTTCTTCACTATGGGAAGTGCATTAACCTCTCTCTTTGAGGCAGCACTTGGTTGATTCACAGGCAGACAGGCAGACAGTGGGTCAAGGCTATGTCCTGTATCTCCCTGGTCCCCCCAGGCAGACAGGCAGCAGGCCAGGAGACAGTGACAGTAGGTCAAATTCCGCGGCCTTGTCCTTAACCCATATAGAGCTAATGCTACATGATACAGCAGAGACATAGCATGACCAGTCTGAGTGGCTAAAGCAGAAGCTATGAAAGAGTTTCTCAGCCCAGGTTTAACAGGGATCCCGAGTGGCGCAGCGGTCTAAGGCACTACATCTCAGTGCTAGAGGTGTCACTACACCCTGACACCCTGGTTTGAATCCAGGCTGTATCACAACCGGCTGTGATTGGGAGTCCCATAGGGAGGCGCACAATCTCCAAGGTGAACAGCCTCTGGTATGTTAGAACAATGTAGGTAAGGGAAATTGGCAAGTGGGAACAGTGTGTGTGTGTGTGTGTGTGTGTGTATCCACCACCCATACTGGGAATAGTGGGATATCCCATAACACCTGATCCCCATGAGGCAAAACACAGTGGGTAGGTGAGAGACAGGGAGTCCGTATCTCTAACCGACAAGCGCACACACACACACACACACACACACACACTTTCTTTCTGTTGTTTGCGTGCTTTTATCTCTTCTCCCGTTATCTCCTGGGCTTTCAGCAGGGCTGGATCTCTGGGCATTCAGCAGGGCTGGATCTCTGGGCATTCAGCAGGGCTGGATCTCTGGGCATTCAGCAGGGCTGGATCTCTGGGTTTTCAGCAGGGCTGGATCTCTGGGCTTTCAGCAGGGCTGGATCTCTGGGCTTTCAGCAGAGCTGGATCTCTGGGCATTCAGCAGGGCTGGATCTCTGGGTTTTCAGCAGGGCTGGATCTCTGGGTTTTCAGCAGGGCTGGATCTCTGGGCTTTCACGAAAACAGGACAAATACGTTTTGATGTGGTCCAATATTCCACTGCAGCGACGAACACACACACACTGCAGAGAAAGAGGCCGTACTGCTAAAACCTCCCACACTGAAACAACATAATATTCTCCTCAGTCACGTTCAGAAGAGGTTTATTACTATGCATTTCACTGTCCCATGTTTAATACATAGGAAATCATTAGCTCCACTGTTCTGCCCTCTACGCATTCTTCAGTTCTACAACACCAATGAAGAATAATCAAATTCCATCGGAATACAATTGTGTTCTGTCTGGATAATCGTCAGGCTTTATCAGGGTTCTGCAAGCCCTTAACAACGATGTTATTCATTTATTGACAACTCTTTCCATGTCCTTTGAATAGACGAGGGGGGGTTTGATAGAATACTCTCCGTCCTCACTCGCACGCTAAAAGGACATTTCCCCACCAAAACCAGAAATAATAGCTCCAATTACGAAAGCATCATTTTAGAATGCCCATGATATTCTGAAATGTGTTCCTTCCGTCATCAACACTAGCTCTGCACGGAATACAGAAACCACGCTGTGATTGATGGGGTGTAACGGGATATGACGAATGACTTCGCAGAGAGAAAACAAACTCTTTCAATTATTTCCTGTGTCTGCTCCTCTAGTGTAATCAGCTGCAGTATTAGTGCTGTGGGAGTCATGGCCCATGCGGTATAGTAAGGCTAATGATCACAGTCGCAGTGGGAAGGAAGAGTCATTCACTTCACAGCAGTAACCATATTATTAAGTCGGTAATGGCCATGTTGAGAAGTGAACCTCTAAAAGCTTAGACGCTAACAACGGCACGCAATACGGAAGAAAACGACTTCATCGAGGAGTTGTCATCCTTATATCCTTCATTGGAGGGTGCCCTATCGGAGAGTGGAACAGCTCAAAGTGCCATCGGTACAGAGCGGAGGAGAGGAGAAAGGAAGCGAGGGAAGTCGGTCAGGTAGAGAGGCAAAAGGGGAGAGACGAGGAAGGAGAGGAGAGGACGGATCTCCACTGAGATCTAGCAGACTGTCAGTTAGAGTGCTGTACAGCAGCCTCCATACTCATAGTTCACAAGCCAAGCTATACATCTCCACACACATACAATACATGAAATGTCCTAATGTACGTTTATGTGCGTACATATGCAAGGATGCACGCACGCACGCACGCACGCACGCACGCACGCACGCACGCACGCACGCACGCACGCACGCACGCACGCACGCACGCACGCACGCACGCACGCACACACACACACACACACACACACACACACACACACACACACACACACACACACACACACACACACACACACACACACACACACACACACACACACACACACACACACACACACACACACACACACACACACACACACACACACACACACACACACACACACACACACACACACACACACACACACACACACACACACACACACACACACACTAGAGCTCAGAGACTTCCCACACTCATTACAGAGAAACTCGGACAGCCAGCCCCACCCTCCTCCTTCTCTCCTGCCCTCAACCCCTCATCTCCTCCCCTCCTTCCCACCTTCTCTCCTTCGCTACATTGCAGCATTGACACCTTTGTTGTAGCTGGTCGGATAGATGGAGAAGAAGCTTTTTCTGAGAAGTTTTTTTGTTCTTTTCTGGATGTGTCAGCTTCTATCCTCTCTGGGTTGTGGTGATGGGCTGTGAGGTGATATCTGAGGTGTGTTGCTGTGTGTGTGTGTGTGTGTGTGTGTGTGTGTGTGTGTGTGTGTGTGTGTAGTGTTGCCTACTGCAGAGCCTCTTCACCCACACTAGTTCAGGCTCCAACTACGTTCTCTGTACTGTTGCAGCCACTGTCTGTCTTTTAGAATGGAGGAGGGAAACAGACAGAAGAGAACAGAAGGAAGGAGAGACAGGGAGAAGGAGAGATACATGGGGGGAGGAGAGGATGAGGGGCGAGAGAGAGAATGAGAGAGAGGCAGGCAGAGACAGAGACAAAGAGAGAGAGAGAGGCAGGCAGAGACAGAGACAGAGAGAGAGAGAGAGGCAGGCAGAGACAGAGAGAGAGAGAGAGAGGCAGGCAGAGACAGAGACAGAGAGAGAGAGAGGCAGGCAGAGACAGAGACAGAGAGAGAGAGAGAGGCAGGCAGAGACAGAGACAGAGAGAGAGGCAGGCAGAGACAGAGAGAGAGAGAGAGGCAGGCAGAGACAGAGACAGAGACATAGAGAGAGGCAGGCAGAGACAGAGACAGAGAGAGAGAGAGGGGCAGGCAGAGACAGAGACAGAGAGAGAGAGAGAGAGAGAGAGAAAGAGAAAGAGGACACATACAGTGCCTTGCGAAAGTATTCGGCCCCCTTGAACTTTGCGACCTTTTGCCACATTTCAGGCTTCAAACATAAAGATATAAAACTGTATTTTTTTGTGAAGAATCAACAACAAGTGGGACACAATCATGAAGTGGAATGACATTTATTGGATATTTCAAACTTTTTTAACAAATCAAAAACTGAAAAATTGGGCGTGCAAAATTATTCAGCCCCTTTACTTTCAGTGCAGCAAACTCTCTCCAGAAGTTCAGTGAGGATCTCTGAATGATCCAATGTTGACCTAAATGACTAATGATGATAAATACAATCCACCTGTGTGTAATCAAGTCTCCGTATAAATGCACCTGCACTGTGATAGTCTCAGAGGTCCGTCAAAAGCGCAGAGAGCATCATGAAGAACAAGGAACACACCAGGCAGGTCCGAGATACTGTTGTGAAGAAGTTTAAAGCCGGATTTGGATACACAAATATTTCCCAAGCTTTAAACATCCCAAGGAGCACTGTGCAAGCGATAATATTGAAATGGAAGGAGTATCAGACCACTGCAAATCTACCAAGACCTGGCCGTCCCTCTAAACTTTCAGCTCATACAAGGAGAAGACTGATCAGAGATGCAGCCAAGAGGCCCATGATCACTCTGGATGAACTGCAGAGATCTACAGCTGAGGTGGGAGACTCTGTCCATAGGACAACAATCAGTCGTATATTGCACAAATCTGGCCTTTATGGAAGAGTGGCAAGAAGAAAGCCATTTCTTAAAGATATCCATAAAAAGTGTTGTTTAAAGTTTGCCACAAGCCACCTGGGAGACACACCAAACATGTGGAAGAAGGTGCTCTGGTCAGATGAAACCAAAATTGAACTTTTTGGCAACAATGCAAAACGTTATGTTTGGCGTAAAAGCAACACAGCTGAACACACCATCCCCACTGTCAAACATGGTGGTGGCAGCATCATGGTTTGGGCCTGCTTTTCTTCAGCAGGCACAGGGAAGATGGTTAAAATTGATGGGAAGATGGATGGAGCCAAATACAGGACCATTCTGGAAGAAAACCTGATGGAGTCTGCAAAAGACCTGAGACTGGGACGGAGATTTGTCTTCCAACAAGACAATGATCCAAAACATAAAGCAAAATCTACAATGGAATGGTTCAAAGATAAACATATCCAGGTGTTAGAATGGCCAAGTCAAAGTCCAGACCTGAATCCAATCGAGAATCTGTGGAAAGAACTGAAAACTGCTGTTCACAAATGCTCTCCATCCAACCTCACTGAGCTCGAGCTGTTTTGCAAGGAGGAATGGGAAAAAATGTCAGTCTCTCGATGTGCAAAACTGATAGAGACATACCCCAAGCGACTTACAGCTGTAATCGCAGCAAAAGGTGGCGCTACAAAGTATTAACTTAAGGGGGCTGAATAATTTTGCACGCCCAATTTTTCCGTTTTTGACTTGTTAAAAAAGTTTGAAATATCCAATAAATGTCGTTCCACTTCATGATTGTGTCCCACTTGTTGTTGATTCTTCACAAAAAATACAGTTTTATATCTTTATGTTTGATGCCTGAAATGTGGCAAAAGTTCGCAAAGTTCAAGGGGGCCGAATACTTTCGCAAGGCACTGTAGAAAGTTACTGCTAGAGACTCCTTAGTGGCTATATGCTGTATACTTTGATGATGAATTAGCATTCTACTCGCTCCAATGCAAACATTCACACATAGTTACAATATTTTATGGCTGTGCTGCATATAGCATATAGTATAAATGGCAGGTGGATGTTATTCTGGCCTTCATTTCACATCTTTGTAAAATACACAACTCTGTGTCCTAAGTTGCACGATGGTATTACAGCTATAGTAGTAAGTATAGCATAGTATAGTAGAGACATTAAAGAGTATTGTATTCTAATATAGAATATTATAGTATAGTATAGAGTTATTAAGTATAGTATAGCGTTAGTAAGTATAGTATAGTATAGCGTTAATACGTATAGTATAGCATGAGTAAGTATATTATAAACTGGGTGGTTCGAGCCCTAAATGCTGATTGGCTGACAGCCGTGGTACTGTATATCAGAATGTATACCCCAGGTATGACAAAACCTTTATTATTACTGCTCTAATTACATTGGTAACCAGTTTATAATAGAAATAAGGCACCTCAAGGGTTTGTGATATATATATATATATATATGGCCAATATACCATGGCTAATGGCTGTATGCAGGCAATCCACTCTGCGTTGTGCATAAGAACAGCCATTAGCCATATTATATTGGCCATATACTCCTTATTGCTTAAGTATAGTATAGCGTTAGTAAGTATAGTAGAGGATATCATATTATAGCATTGGTAAGTATAGTATATTACAGTATAGCGATAGCAAGTATAGTATAGTACATTATAGTATAGCGTTAGTAAGTATAGTATAGGGTTAGCAAGTATAGTGTGGGATATTATAGTATAGCATTAGTAAGTATAGTATAGTGTCAGCAAGTATAGTTTATTATAGTATAGCGTTAGTAAGTATAGTATAGTTCTAGTAAGTGTAGTATAGAATATTATAGCATAGCATCAGTAGGTATAGTATAGTTCTAGTAAGTGTAGTATAGAATAGTATACTATAGCACTAGTAAGTATAGTATAGAGTTAGTAAGTATAGCATAGCGTTAGTAATTATAGTGTAGCATTAGTAAGTATAGTATAGTATATTATAGTGTAGTGTTGGAAATTATAGTATATTATAGTATAGTGTTAGTAAGTATAGTGTCAGTAAGTGTATAATGGTATAGTATAGCGTTAGTAAGTATAGTGTAGCGTTGGTAAGTGTAGTATAGCATTAGTAATTATAGTATATTATAGTATAGCGTTAGTAAGTATATCATATTATAGAATAGCGTTAGTAATGATAGTATATTATAGTGTAGTGTTAGTAGCTATAGTATAGCGTTAGTAAGGTATAGTATATTATAGTATATCGTTAGCAAGTGTAGTATGGCGTTAGTAAGTGTAGTATGGTATCGTATAGCGTTGGTAAGTATAGCATAGCGTCGGTAAGTATAGTATAGCGTCAGCGAGTATAGTATAGCGTTAGCAAGTATAACATACTATAGTATAGCGCTAGTAAGTAGAGTATAGTGCTAGCATGTATAGTATAGTGTTAGTAAGTATAGTATAGTATATTATATTATAGCGTTAGTAAGTATAGTATAGTATACTATATTACAGTAAAGCGTTAGTGAGTATAGTATAGTGTTAGTAAGTATAGTATAGTATATTATAGTGTAGAATTAGTAAGTATGGTATATTATAGCATAACGTTAGTAAGTATAGTATAGTGTTAGTAAGTATAGTGTAGTATTAGTAATTATAGTATACTACAGTGTAGCGTTAGTAGGTAGAGTATAGTATACTGTAGTGTGGCATTAATTAGTATTGCATATTGTAGTATAGGGTTAGTAAGTGTAGTATAGTATAGCGTTAGTAAGTGTAGTATGGTATGGTATAGCGTTAGTAAGTATAGTATAGCGTTAGTACGTATAGTATAGCGTTGGTAAGTATAGTATAGCGTCAGTGAGTATAGTATAGCGTTAGCAAGTATAACATACTATAGTATAGCACTAGTAAGTAGAGCATAGTGCTAGCACGTATAGTATAGCGTTACTAAGTATAATATAGTATATTATAGTATAACGTTAGTAAGTATAGTATAGTATACTATATTACAGTAACGCGTTAGTAAGTATAGTATAGCATTAGTAAGTATAGTATATTATAGTGTAGAGTTAGTAAGTATGGTATAGTATAGTATAGCGTTAGTAAGTATAGTATAGTCTTAGTAAGTATAGTGTAGTATTAGTAATTATAGTATACTACAGTGTAGCGTTAGTAAGTATAGTATAGTATACTGTAGTGTGGCATTAGTTAGTATTGCATATTGTAGTATAGGGTTAGTAAGTGTAGTATAGTATAGCGTTAGTAAGTGTAGTATGGTATGGTATAGCGTTATTAAGTATAGTATAGCGTTAGTACGTATAGCGTTAGTGAGTATAGTATAACACTAGTAGGTATAGTATAGCGTTAGTAAGTATAGTGTAGCATTAGTAACTATAGTATACCGTTAGTAAGTATAGCATATTATAGTGTAGCGTTAGTAAGTATAGTATAGCGTTAAAAAGTATAGTATAGCATTACTAAGTATATTATAGTATAGCGTCAGTAATTATAGTATATTATAGTGTAGCGTTGGTAAGTATAGTATAGTGCTAGAAAGTATAGTATAGTATGGTGTAACATTAGTAGGAATAGTATAACGTTAGTAAGTATAGTATAGTATATTATAGTATAGTGTTAGTAATTATAGTATATTATAGTGTAGCATTAGTAAGTATAGTATAGCGTTAGAAAGTATAGTATAGCATTAGTAAGTATAGTATAGCGTTAGTATGTATAGTATGGTATATTATAGTATAGCGTTGGTAATTACAGTACTATAGTGTTAGTATAGTATATTGTAGTATATGGTTAGCAAGTGCAGTATAGTATAGCGTTAGTAAGTTTAGTATGGTATAATATATAGCGTTAGTCAGTATAGTATAGTGTTAGTAAGTGTGCTATAGTATACTATAGCGTTAGTAAGTATAGTAGAGCGTTAGTAAGTATAGCATATGATAGTATAGGGTCCGTAAGTATAGTGTAGCATTAGTAAGTAAGGTGTAGTATATTATAGTATAGCATTACTAAGTATAGTATAGCGCGAGTAAGTGTAGTATGGTACATTATAGCGTAAGTATAGCGTTAGTACGTGTAGTATAGCGTTAGTAAGGTATATTATATTATAGTATAGCGTTAGTAAGTATAGTATAGCGTTAGTAAGTATAGTATAGCGTGAGTAAGTATAACGTTGGTAAGTATAGTATAGCGTTAGCAAGGTATAGTATATTATAGTATAGCTTTAGTAAGTATAGTATAGCGTGAGTAAGTGTAGTATGGTATAGTATAGGGTTAGTAAGTGCATCGTTAGTAAGTATAGTATAACGTTAGTAAGTGTAGTATGGTACAGTATAGCATTGGTAAGTATAGCTTCAGTAAGTGTAGTATGGTATAGTATAGCGTTAGTAGGTATAGTGTTAGTAATTGTAGTGTAGCGTTAGTAAGGTATAGTATATTATAGTATAGCGTTAGCAAGTATAGTATAGCGTGAGCAAGTTTAGTATGGTATAGTATAGCGTTAGTAAGTATAGTATAGCGTGAGTAGGTGTAGTATGGTATAGTATAGCGTTAGTAAGTACAGTATTAGTAAGTATAGTATAGCGTTAGTAAGTGTAGTATGGTATAGTATATCGTTAGTGTGTATAGTATAGCGTTAGTAGGTGTAGTATGGTATAGTATAGCGTTAGTAAGTATAGCATTAGTACGTGTAGTATAGCGTTAGTAAGTATAGTATAGCGTGAGTAAGTATAACGTTAGTAAGTATAGTATAGCGTTAGCAAGGTATAGTATATTATAGTATAGCTTTAGTAAATATAGTATAGCGTGAGTAAGTGTAGTATGGTATAGCGTTAGTAAGTATAGTATAGCGTGAGTAAGTATAACGTTGGTAAGTATAGTATAGCGTTAGCAAGGTATAGTATATTATAGTATAGCTTTAGTAAGTATAGTATAGCGTGAGTAAGTGTAGTATGGTATAGTATAGGGTTAGTAAGTGCATCGTTAGTAAGTATAGTATAACGTTAGTAAGTGTAGTATGGTACAGTATAGCATTGGTAAGTATAGCTTCAGTAAGTGTAGTATGGTATAGTATAGAGTTAGTAGGTATAGTGTTAGTAATTGTAGTGTAGCGTTAGTAAGGTATAGTATATTATAGTATAGCGTTAGCAAGTATAGTATAGCGTGAGCAAGTTTAGTATGGTATAGTATAGCTTTAGTAAGTATAGTATAGTGTGAGTAGGTGTAGTATGGTATAGTATAGCGTTAGTAAGTACAGTGTTAGTAAGTATAGTATAGCGTTAGTAAGTGTAGTATGGTATAGTATATCGTTAGTGTGTATAGTATAGCGTTAGTAGGTGTAGTATGGTATAGTATAGCGTTAGTAAGTATAGCATTAGTAAGTGTAGTATAGCGTTAGTAAGGTATAGCATATTATTGTACAGCGTTAGTAAGTATAGTATAGCGTTAGTAAGTGTAGTATGGCATAGTATAGCATTAGTAAGTATAGAGTTAGTAAGTGTAGTATAGCGTTAGTAAGGTATATTATATTATAGTATAGCGTTAGTAAGTATAGTATAGCGTTAGTAAGTGTAGTATAGCGTTAGTAGGTGTAGTATGGTATAGTATAGCGTTAGTAAGTATTGCATATTATAGTGTAGTGTTAGTAAGTATAGTATAGTGTTAGTAGGTGTAGTATAGTATAGCGTTAGAAAGGAAAGTATATGATAGTGTAGTGTTAGTAAGTATAGTATAGTGTTAGTAAGTATTGCATATTATAGTGTAGTGTTAGTAAGTATAGTATAGTGTTAGTAAGTATTGCATATTATAGTGTAGTATTAGTAAGTATAGTATAGCGTTAGTAGGTGTAGTATAGTATAGCGTTAGTAAGTGTAGTATAGCGTTAGTAAGTATAGTGTAGTGTTAGTAAATATAGTATAGCGGTAGTAAGTATAGTATATTATAGTGCCGTGTTAGTAAGTATAGTATAGCGTTAGTAAGTATTACATATTATATTGTAGTATTAGTAAGTATAGTATAGCGTTAGTAGGTGTAGTATAGTATAGCGTTAGTAAGTATAGTATATTATAGTGTAGTGTTAGTAAGTGTAGTTTAGCGTTAGTAAGTATAGTATAGCGTTAGCAGGTGTAGTATTGTATAGTATAGCGTTAGTAAGTATAGTATATTATAGTGTAGTGTTAGTAAGTATAGTATAGCGTTAGTAGGTGTAGTACGGTATAGTATAGCGTTAGTAAGTATTGCATATTATAGTGTAGTGTTAGTACGTATAGTATAGCGTTAGTAGGTGTAGTATGGTATAGTATAGCGTTAGTAAGTATAGCATATTATAGTGTAGTGTTAGTAAGTATAGTATAGCGTTAGTAGGTATTGCATATTATAGTGTAGTGTTAGTAAGTATAGTATATTATAGTGTAGTGTTAGTAAGTATAGTATATTATAGTGTAGTGTTAGTAAGTATAGTATATTAAAGTGTAGTGTTAGTAAGTATAGTATATTATAGTGTAGTGTTAGTAAGTATAGTATATTATAGTGTAGTGTTAGTAGGTATAGTATACTATAGTGTAGTGTTAGTAAGTATAGTATATTATAGTGTAGTGTTAGTAAGTACAGTATATTATAGTGTAGTGTTAGTAAGTATAGTATAGCAATAGACAACACAACAACTCAACATGTGTATATTATGAAGCACAGTCACAGAGTAGGCTAACTTATAGTTCTCTGAGAGAAGAATATCGTCTGACCAGCCACACAACAACTCTCTGCTGAGGATTAGACCCAGGTGCTAGTCTCCAGAAGACTAACAGGAATAACACATTCCAAGATGGCTTCTTCAAATGGAGCATCATTTATAATTGAATGTTCCCCGGAGGATAGATAGCTGATGTTGCTGCTGCATGATGGTTGCCAGTATGGCTTGCTGCCAAAGCTGTATAGTACAGAGATCAGCGCTCTCACTCACTCAGCTAGGCACATTCTCTCTCATGCACACACACACACGCACACACACACACACACACGCACACACACACACACACACACACACACACACACACACACACACACACACACACACACACACACACACACACACACACACACACACACACACACACACACACACACACACACACACACACACACACACAGCAGCAGCTCTGAGAGAAGATACCAGTCTACAGATCTCCTTCCATTGCCGCCCACTGTGACGACTCAATGTCCCAGAAAAACTATTTGGCTATGGTTTTCCACTCCAACTGTCAAAATGTAACTGTCAAACTAAATTGCCCACCTAGCTAAAGTGGAAAGTTTTCTTTCACCATCCCCCGCGTCCCTTGCCCCCCTCCCCGGGTGCATTGTTTTATTTCTGACGTGACCCGCCGTTAGCTACATGAGCAATGATAGTGTGATTCAAATCAGACGTGCTATCCCCGCACACTTTCATCAGAGCTGCAGGGATGTGACAGACAAAGCCTGTTTGAGTGAAGTGATAATTGAGGCACTCCCAGAGAACGGGAGAAAGACAGAACTAACGAACAATACCAGGTAAAAATGGAGCTGGGGCGGCAGGAAGCCACGGCAGTGCCCGGCCACATCAATCAGCCTAATTGTCTCACTCTTTGGTCTTGTTAGCCGTGTGATTAGACTTGATACACCAATCACAGATGTCCACTTTGCTTTGATGAATTTGAAATCGAAGTGGGAGACAGAAGCGCGGAATGAAACCTACATATTCACAAGCTTTTAATCCTCTCCTTTGATATTGACAACATCAAATGAAAAACCTAAAGAGCACTTGAACCAGAACAAGCCTTTGGCATTCTATTAGTGGAACGCATCCACGGTATTTTGAAATCCACAGTGCAGTGCCATTCCTTTCATCTAGCATATCACTTCAGTTCGGACCTTGGACAAGTTTGGGTGTCGGATGTTACACATTTCGGACGAACTTGATGTCCAGTGTTCTCTTCTCTGGTCTGTCTAGGTAATATGGTCCAGAACCATTAGCCTGGTCCCAGATCTGTTTGTGCATGTCTGGCATGACAAAGAGTGGCAAGAAGTGGAACGGCGGCACAAACAGGCTACAGAACCCTGTCTTCTTGGGCTCCATTAATTAGTACGTTAGAACATCTGTGTTCTGGTCGGCATGGCAACTCTATGGCAGGATCTAGTGTCCAGGTGACACCAGTGTCCTCTGTAATAATACGGAGACGATGTAATCATGTAACACCCACAACACCCGCAACTCTCTGACCTGACACGTCTGGCTCTCAGCGCTCCACTTGAACAGTTGCTGTTCACTAATGATGCCAAATGAAACCATTGAATGGTGGCCACAGAGTTCTCTCTCTCTCTCTCGCTCTCTGTCCTCTCATCTTATCAATGCCGAGAAGGGAGTCATGAACGTAGAACTTTACAGGAAATGCAATGGGAGTTTATATGAACGTATGTCTCATTTCCAGTCCACCTCACACCGTAGATGAAGCACAACGCACTGAAACTTTGTAAAAGCTGGTTCAGAGTTCAAACTTTACAATTGTTTAATTAATCCACAAAAGTCAAGGCCTTTTCCTTTCAATAGCCATTTCTCATAG
>NC_048572.1:29614828-29699828 GCF_013265735.2 Oncorhynchus mykiss | reverse complement strand
AAAAATGAAGTGTTAATGTGGCGGCGCTCGGAAGAAACAAAGAGAAATATGACAACGAACTGCCTCACAGCCCAACATGCACTGCTTCACTTCAACAAACGGGTGGTGGAAGATTCACTACGAAGTGGGCTCTCAGGCCAGATATTGTATGTTTAGAGTATTCAAAAGAGCTTTTTCTGTTTGAGAAAGAAATTCCGCAAACTTAACTTCTAACAAGGCACGCATGTTAATTGAAATGCATTCCAGGTGACTACCTCATGAAGCTGGTTGAGAGAATGCCAAGAGTGTGCAAAGCTGTCATCAAGGCAAAGGGTTGCTACTTTGAATAATCTAAAATCTAAAATATATTTGGATTTGTTTAACACTTTTTTTGTTACTAAATTATTTCATAGTTCTGATGTTTTCACTATTAATCTACAATGTAGAAACTAGTCAAAATAAAGAAAAACATAGACTGACCAGCTGAATCCAGGTGAAAGCTAGGATGCCTTATTGATGTCACTTGTTAAATTCACTTCAATCAGTAGATGTAGGGGAGACAGGTTAAAGAAGGTATGTGTGTCATTCAGAGGGTGAATGGGCAAGACAAAAGATTGAAGTGCTTCTGATCGGGATATGGTAGTAGGTGCCAGGTGCACCGGTTTGAGTATGTCAAGAACTGCAACGCTGGAGAGATTTGTGTAACGAACACTGCATCACTAATTTCACAAACTGTTTTACGGATTATCGTGCAATCAGAAGTTGTTTTCCTGGAAGAAAATGTGTCCTTTGAATCCAACCGAGTGTGTTCTATCTCATCTCAACAGCAACAACCAAACAAATGCAACAATGGCGTTACTCATTCCTTCATTCATCCTTTCATTCCTTGCCTCTGAGCAGCCCACCTAATTACAGTAAGTCCATATCAGCCAATCAGATCTACTGTTGAGCCCTATGGGCCCAGGTCAAAAGTAGCACACTATTAAGGGAATAGAGTGCCATTTGGGATGTGCCACTGATTCACACAGGAAGGATATCCAACAGGCAGCGAGCGTCTCTTCTTTTCTTTTTAACCAAACACTTTAATCAAATCACTTTAATACTAATCCTCCCGTCTACGATGTAGCCTGGGGTTGAAATAAAATGGCTGTATTAAATGTTCACTTAAGTTAAAACTCACAATTAACTCCTCCTGAGCCGGAAAGCGGTATTTTGCCGGTGGGGGTGACTCTCAACTCTGCAACCCACTTTAGTCAAATACAAAGTCCCTTTAGTGAATTCCAACGTAGCTCTTTAAAAGATATAAAATAACAAGTGATGAGTGAGGTTGGCCTTAGCTTTACTGACACAATGACACGTAGTAATAGCAAACCTCCTGATTTATGCATTGTGTTGTCATTTCCAATCCATTTGCGTACTCTTCAACCGCTGACGAAGGCCATGCAGTCGAAACGTGTGAGAGGTTTTAGATCTTTGTTCCAGTCAACATGCCATACAAACAAAGGCATTTCAATTCATTAAATGAAGAGTGCATTGGTCCTCCTTTCTTTTTGATGACCAATTGACCTCTTTTAGCAAAGACCACCTTCTATCGACAAAGACCGACTCTTGTCGTCTCCCTTCTTTCTGTTTTTCTACCAGCTAAATCAACACCACTCCATGTTGATCCAACAATGAGATTTCATTGTTTAAAGGATTTATGAATGAGATTGCCGTGTTTTTTCACTGTCTAATCATTGCATAGGGCTGTCCAATGACAGACATGTATTTTGTTAAAAATCTATCACTCATGTTTTTTTGCAAAATGCGACATGTCCACCTCAGAGAAATTAGTAGTTGGTTTTACACAGCCAAATGTAACAAATAATTACATTTTTAATAAAGAACTGTACAAATGATAAATGTTTTACATCAATATTCAATATATGCAAATAATTTGAAATCTGTATGTAAAACATTTACGGTACATTTGACATTTTTGTAATTTATCAGATGCTTTTATCCAGAGCGACTTAGTTTACTGCATTCATCTTAAGATAGCTAGGTGAGACAGTCACATATCACAGTCGAATATACAGGATACAAAACATTCCATTCCAGCTCAACAATAGATATATATTTTCATACCCACATTTTCTAAAATCTATGACTAAGAAATGTGAGAACAGTAATATTTTACACACACATGAAGGTACCCAAAACCAACTTTTTCTGATGAATAAACCCAAATGTGAAAAATTGGCAGATGATCAATCTTGGGACACATTTAGCGCACACAGACTGCACACAGAAACAGTCACACACACACACGCATGCATGCACACACAAACACACTACATTTAAAGAAGACATTTAACAGATGCTCTTATCCATAGCGACATACAGACGAAATTAGGGTTAAGTGCCTTGCTCAAGGGCACATTGACTACTGTCTCAATCCCTCTGTTTGATTTTAATAGCCAGATCATTTATTCATCCTGATCACATCCCACTCATATTTCTGTGCTGGTTGAGGGGATAAATAGATGACTTGGAGTTTGCCAATAAATCAATAGACCATTGTCTATTGTTTGGGGTTTTAGGCTGGGTTTCTGTACAGCACTTTGAGATATCAGCTGATGTAAGAAGGGCTTTATAAATACATTTGAAACTTGATTTGATTATGCTGATGCAGAGAGGGCTCCCATGAGAACAGACAGCAAGAGTAGGGGGATTACTAACAGGGCTTCTCTCACCCTTCAGATTATCACTTTACATCTGCCAGTGAGGAGGGAGAGATGGTTAGGGAGGATAGGAGGAAGAGGGCTGGGAAGGAGGAGAGGTTACAGAGGCAGAGGCTGAAAACACAGTCAGGGAAAGAGCATCAGTGAGGCTGAATTTGTGGAATATCTAGAACCCTCAAACCCAACTCTGGACGTCAAAGTCATGTCCAATGCATTTTTCCCCACAAGTTCCTCTCTAATCAGGGGCTGATTTAGACTTGGAACACCAGGTGTGAGCAATTAAATATTAGGTAGAACAGAAAACCAGCAGGCTCCGGACCTCGTAGGGTCAGAGTTAAATATACCTGATCTAGAACATACAGACAGTACAGTGCCTTGCGAAAGTATTCGGCCCCCTTGAACTTTGCGACCTTTTGCCACATTTCAGGCTTCAAACATAAATATATAAAACTGTATTTTTTTGTGAAGAATCAACAACAAGTGGGACACAATCATGAAGTGGAATGACATTTATTGGATATTTCAAACTTTTTTAACAAATCAAAAACTGAAAAATTGGGCGTGCAAAATTATTCAGCCCCTTTACTTTCAGTGCAGCAAACTCTCTCCAGAAGTTCAGTGAGGATCTCTGAATGATCCAATGTTTACCTAAATGACTAATGATGATAAATACAATCCACCTGTGTGTAATCAAGTCTCCGTATAAATGCACCTGCACTGTGATAGTCTCAGAGGTCCGTTAAAAGCGCAGAGAGCATCATGAAGAACAAGGAACACACCAGGCAGGTCCGAGATACTGTTGTGAAAAAAAAAATACAGTTTTATATCTTTATGTTTGAAGCCTGAAATGTGGCAAAAGGTCGCAAAGTTCAAGGGGGCCGAATACTTTCGCAAGGCACTGTAACTAAGAGTAGAGTGACAGAGAGTAAACGGTAGCAGCAGCGTTTGTGATGAGTAAAAAAATGAATAGCAATGCAGATTCACCTAACTATTTAGCAGTCTTATGGCTTGGGGGTAGAAGCTGTTCAGGGTCCTATTTGTTCCAGACTTGGTGCATCGGTACCACTTGCCGTGTGGTAGTAGAGAGAGCAGTCTATGACTTGGGTGGCTGGAGTTTGATAGAATTGTTAGGGCCTTCCTCTGACACCACCTAGTATATATGCCTTAGTTGGCAGTAAGCTTGGCCCCGGTGATGTATTGGGCCATACGCACTACCCTCTGTAGAGCCTTGTGGTCGAATGCCAAGCAGTTGCCATACCAGGCAGTGATGCAGCCAGTCAGAATCCACTACAACCCCATCAATTTGAATGGGAGTGTGCTCGGCCTGCCGTTTCCTGTAGTCCATAATCAACTTCTTTGTCTTGCTGACATAGAGGGAGAGGTTGTTGTCCTGGCACCACACTGTCAGGTCTCTGACCTCCTCCCTATAGGCTGTCTCATCATCAGTTGCAGAGGGAGGTGTTCAGTCCCAGGGTCCTTAGCTTAGTGATGAGCTTGGAGGGCACTATCCTGTTAGACGCTGAGCTGTCAATCAACAGCATTCTCACGTAGGTGCTCCTTTTGTCCAAGTAAGAAATGGCAATAGAGATTGTGTCAGGACACGTATGGGGCACTAGTCATTTAGACAGGTTACCTTGGCGTTCTTGGGCACAGAGACTATGGTGGTCTGCTTGAAACATGTAGGTATTACAGGCTGGGTCGGGGAGTACACTTGCCAGCTGGTCCGGGCACGCTCTTGAGTGCATGTCCTGGTAGTCTGTCTGGCCCTGCAGCCTTGTGGATGTTAACCTGTTTAAACGTCTTACTCACATCATCTACGGACAGCGTGATCACACAGACATATGGAACAGCTGGTGCTCTCATGCATGGTTCAGTGTTGCTTGGCTCAAAGTGAGCATAGAAGGCAATTAGCTCATCTGGTAGGCTTGCGTCACTGGGCAGCTAGCAGTGTACAGTGTGGGATCCCTGGTCCTAAGGGGCCACAGTGAGTGGCCTTGGTCTGGCCTGGTTTATGAGAATCAAGGCAGCAGCTATTTCCTCCGTTTCCCTCTTAATGACCATCTCATTTCAAATTTAATCAGACCTTTTTGACAAGTTGATTGGACCAGCCTCCCCAGCTAAAACTACCCTTCCAATATTCCCCTCTCTCTCTTTTTTTCTCCTTCTCTCTCTCTCCTGCCCAAGGGTGCTTTTTGCCTCCATTATGAGACGTTAATTCTCTTTGATGAAAGACATTCAACATCACCCCCTCACCCCCAATATTTTACCTCCATCTTCTCCATCATTACCACTGCATTGGGGCAATTATACAGTACATATTCATACAGTGCTTATGTTATAAGTGGGACTGGCTGGGTGGGGCATGTGTATGTGTTCCAGCGACTGAGTGATGTAAAGTTATGCGTGTTTCCCCACAGCTATAAAAGCCTATTATTTGGAGACACACCTGAGAAGGGAGCGTAACCAGGGCTGATGGGACAACGTATTCTCTAAGCAGCCTTTATTAGCTCCATTCTACATGCAAATGACTAGCTAAAACTATTACCGCTTCTAGAACCCAGCCAGGGGACGGGTCACCTCACAGTCCTCACAGTCCGTGCAGTCCTCGCAGTGTGTGTGTGTGTGTGTGTGTGTTTATTATTTATTTATACAAAAAAATAAAGCTGAAGGATGATGCATTGCCTCTATAAAGAAGTCAATTATTTTCCACTTGGAAAATAGATAAATAGATTGGTTGGGTGGTTGTTGCCCACTCAATACTATTGACATTCAGTTGCAGTCAGCCCTTTGAAAGCCCCAGACCCACTCCAGGGAGAGCAGAGACTCAACTGCATTGAAGTTGTTCAGCCCACAACGGAAAAATATTGCAGGGAGAAATCTAAGAATCTAAGTATTGATTTTGATATGAAACGGAATGAAGAGAGGAAAATGAAAAGTGGGGTTTGGGAGCTCACAGCTGACAGAGGGAAAGAGAGAGAGAGAGAGAGGGAGAGAGGGAGCGAGAGAGAGAGAGAGACATGTAGGTGACTGAGAACAAGAGAGAGTTGAGGAGGAAGATAAAGGAAGCAAGGAGGATAGATGTGGAGACCTTCAACTGTTTTCTCTCTCGCGCTCTCTCTCTCCTATTCCCACAGCTCCAGGTAAGCCTCTGGCTACAATTGAGTAGTAGGGCTATCTCTTCCTGCCTGGCTCACAGCCCTGACACTCCTGTGTGTGTGTGTGTGTGTGTGTGTGTGTGTGTGTGTGTGTGTGTGTGTGTGTGTGTGTGTGTGTGTGTGTGTGTGTGTGTGTGTGTGTGTGTGTGTGTGTGTGTGTGTGTGTGTGTGTGTGTGTGTGTGTGTCCACTATGTCCTTGTATCGGAGGTGGAGCCATCTCTGTCACACTGACCTTTCCTACCTATCCCCTGTAGACCATTCACTACTCCACTAATGTGTCATTGTCCCACTCCCACTAATGTCCCACAACACTATTGTATTACTGTGCCCTATCCAACAATCCTTGGATCTGTGGTGCTTTGAAGAAGGTTGTTTGACCTTTGAAAGCTCAGCCATGATATACTTAAGCAATAAGGCCCGAGGGGGTGTGGTATATGGCCAATATACCACGGCTAAGGGCTGTTCTTATTGCCGACGCAACGCGGAGAGCCTGGAAACAGCCCTTAGCCGTGGTATATTGGCCATACACCATAAACCGCCGAGGTATCTTATTGCTATTATAAACTGGTTACCAATATAATTAGAGCAGTAAAAATACATGTTTTGTCATTCCCATGGTATACGGTCGGATGTACAGTGGCTGTCAGCCAATCAGCATTCAGGGCTCGAACCGCCCAGTTTATAATGAGCGTTAGTCTGGTCTCGATCAAATATGGCTTTTACTATCAAGGATTTCTATCAAGTATCTCCCATCTACCTGCATTTTAGTAGCTTGTTCAGTTTTGAAGTAGATTCCCATTCAACTATGGCCTTTAAAATGATAGTAACACCCTCACTAGAGTCCTGAATGGAGTGGGAGGTTTGTATTTTATTGCCATCTAGCCTGCTTGTGTCAATGGTATAACATAAAGTTCTACAAAGAGAACTGTCCAGTCAATTATAGCCGGAAGGAAAACAACACAAAGGGTACAAAATGGCGGAACGGCAAAGAGACCACATTACCTTGCAGGAATCAGCAATCAGTCAACACTTGATAATGAAGCAATGACGTGATATGAAACCATGAGAGTCCGTTAAGTACCCATTTAACAAAGCCATCAGCTAGCTCAGGCGAAACAAGGCACCTCTTTCTGTCTTCCTCCTGACATCTATCTGCACCTCTCTAGTACTCGAGGTCCAGCTATAGAAACGGAAATTGGCGCCTAACAAGCACACGGTGAGACTTTGGACATAGTGCCTCCACTCCACTAGAGCTCTGCAGAGGGACATGGGGATTCCATGATAGGTACTTATTTCTCTCCAACAAGATTCTAACTAGACATTATGTGGCATATTCATGACAAACTGGATGTTATTGCCAAATAGTGTGTGTGTGTGTGCGCTTGTGTATGTGTGTGTGTGTGTGTGTATTTGTGCGTGTGCGTGTGCGTGTGTGTGTGTGTATGCCTGCATGCACTTATAGGCACTTATTTCTCTCCAACATGAGTCTAACTAGACATTTGGGCCCAGTTAAATAGACATTACGTGGCATATTCATGACAAACTGAATGTTATTGCCAAATAGTGTGCGTGTGACCGCGCGCCTGTGAGCGTGCACACGCGTTTGTCAGTATGCCTGTGTGTAAGTGTTTGAAAATGTGTTTGAAAGAGCTATCTCCCCTCAGGGGCTTTGGGTCTGACGCTCTGGGCTGGAAAAGAGCCTTTATGTTCATCTCACTCTCTGCTTTAAAATGACATTCTGGCTCCCAGCTCAAAGGCGCAGCATTGAAGGAGCACAGATGAGGGCTGACTGCTGAATACAAGCCACAGCAAACAGTGGGAATGAATGGAGGGCGAACACAGTATAGTGCAGTCTGTTTGTGGCGCTCTGACGGCTCAATAGTAGAATAGTGGGTTTGGGAAAGGCTGAAATAATACCACATTTCTATTCATGAACAGAAACACGCACACTGCTCAACCCTAAGAAATGGTGTGTCCTGAAATAATTAGGTTGACTTACAAGGAATGCTTAATTGGGCAACATTGCTAGAGCTATGAAGTTAACAGCTTGCTTCAATGTGAATTCACTCAGAAGTGTATCCGGTAGTTCTCATCAGTGCTTTCTGCTTCTTACTGCTCAGAGCTAACTATCCCACTCTGTACCAGCACTGTAACATCAGAGGTCACATTAGACCCAGTGTATCTGCATACCTCTGCAGTGTGTGTGTGTGTGTGTGTGTGTGTGTGTGTGTGTGTGTGTGTGTGTGTGTGTGTGTGTGTGTGTGTGTGTGTGTACGTTGGCACAGTGGCTGGCGCTGTCGGGGTTGGCGGGGGCAACGTGTCTGGCTTTGATGTCTACATGAGCTCAGTACCCACCACACACACACACACACACACACACACACGCAATGTTCTTTGCCATCGCCCACTCACTTCAGTCCAGCCTAGCATCAAATCAATGGGCCATCTGGAAACTCTGCTGCAGAGAACTGTGCTTTGTCTCCACCTTGGCCTCACACAGCAAACAGACATCACACCCCAGCAACATAGGTTAATAAGCAAGATAGATGACTAATCTTGCCTTAATTGATCTAGTGATCCATTTTTACTGTGAGTAGTTGATATGCAGTACGTTCACTACTTTGTTATTAAGCATTCATAAAGTATGAATAAACACTACATAGACGATATTTGCTCGTGATTGATTTGTGAGGCATCTATATACAACTAGCTCTCACAGTCTCACGTCAGAATTAGACGTTCGCCAATGTTTCTCAAACGTCAAATTTAGAAGTTGTTGCAAACGTCAAATTTCAAAGTTCTTAAGGTTAAGTTCAAGCGTTAACTCAGAGTTTTAAGTTTAGGGTTAAGTTTAGGCATTAAATCTGAAATCTTAATGTGGGTATTAACTCCAGATGATTGAGGTAAGGGTTGAGGTTTGGGATAGGCTCAAAACAAAAATTGCAACCTTTAATTTGCAACCTTAAGTCTATCCACCATCCCCCGTCCAGAATCGAAACCTACTTGAAGGTAACAGAGCTCACTGTTACCCTAAGTGGCCGGTTTACACATCATCTCCTGACGTCCTAAGACATGGATGGACGTCGAATACTGACTTGTATCACGGGAGACCTGGCTGTCTACATAGGCTTTATAAAGAGTTTACGAAGGCTTCATTTAGCCTCAAAGTTAAAGTTCAAAGTGTGACCCATTTGTCTGTATTGTAATGGTTTTGATGCATATGCATTCTGCATTTTTTTTGTCCTCGTTTCAGCAGTGTTTCAGATGGTTTCCGAGCGCAGCCAAAATAGCAGCGTACCCCAGAGGTCTAGCCGTCACAGCATGGGAGCATGTAACACAGCCACTCAGACTCCCACTGTGGCCTGTGGTGTTTCCGAAATATTGAGTGTGTGTGTGTGTGTGTGTGCTTGCGTGCGTGCGTGCGTGTGTGTATGTGTGCATGTAACACAGCTGCTACGCCTCTCACTGTGTCCTCTTACTGAGACATATTTTGGTTGGATTGTTGTATCTCGTTACACCAATCAGCATCTGCTGGGAGATGCTGGTCAATAGTTTGTTTTGGCGCAGAAGTTGCCCTTTTCCAGACCCTATTTGTGAATATCAGAGTAGCTGTATATAAAGTAACTGTACATGTCCTTGTGTTTCTCTATCAAACCGCGGGTGCGCACGCACGTGTGTGTGTGTGTGTGTGTGTGTGTGTGTGTGTGTGTGTGTGTGTGTGTGTGTGTGTGTGTGTGTGTGGAGCAGCAGCCATGCTATGGAGATTTCCGCATGACAGGACAGTGAACTGCTCCTGGCTAAATGATGGGCACAAGGTCACGCGCTACAGAAACGTGCATATTAACATGCTCTGGCAGACAGACAGACAGACAGACAGACAGACAGACAGACAGACAGACAGACAGACAGACAGACAGACAGGCAGACAGACAGACAGACAGACAGACAGACAGACAGACAGACAGACAGAGAGACAGACAGACAGACAGACAGACAGACAGACAGACAGACAGACAGACAGACAGACAGACAGACAGGCAGGCAGGCAGGCAGACAGACAGACAGGCAGACAGACAGACAGACAGACAGACAGACAGACAGACAGGCAGACAGACAGACAGACAGACAGACAGACAGACAGACAGACAGACAGACAGACAGACAGACGCCGATGCAAACATACACTGCAGACAGAGTAGGAGTCAGAATCACACAAAAACGATTTTTGCTCTTGCCATATAGCCACTTAGCATGTTAATGAGTTAGCTAACCAAATGCACAGCTTGAGCCTTGAACTAGATATAGAGTCATTTATTTGGCATATCTTAGATAGTTAACTTATAATGGGGGGGCAACCCAAAATGTGTCTTCATACCCCGGTATACAGTATATCACCCAAGCCATAAGCATCCATATCTAAGAGGATGATACATCAGACTAGACAGGAGCGTGGGTTGCAGTCTGGCACCACTGCCATTTTTGCTCCTAATCAACAAGGCTCATATTCTTCTTACACAACCTCATATCCTGTCCGCAACATATTACACGTTCCATTTCCATTCAATATCTAATACCATGTGCATCGTTACCCAATCCCTCATCCTGACCATAACATATAACACAGTTCATATCCTGTCCACGACCTCATATCCTGTCCACAACATATAACACCGTTCATAGTCTAACGCCCTGTCCACAATAACAGGATATTCTTCTTACGTATCCTGTCAATACTACACTGTAAAAAATAACATACAGTATATATGTACATATAAATATATATATATTGATTCAGCGTACAATTGTAAGTCAAACAGCTGCAATAGGATTGTGAGTTTGCTCAACAAAGTTTTCACACACAAACTTGCTCCACATTTTTGTTGAGCAAACTCACAATCCTATTGCAGCTGTTTGACTTACAATTGTATGTTGAATCAACTTTCGTTTCTGTTTTTTTTTTTATGTATTTTTTTACAGCGTATCTAACACTGTTCATAATCCTACACCCAATCAACAACATTATAACATCCTTCACATCATTACACAACCCGCCCTCCCTCTCTCTCTCTGCCCATCTCTCTATGCTCTATCCTCTGTGGTCAGCTCACACCGCAGATCAGGCTCAATACAGACACATTGATTATGTCCTCAGTGATCATCGAATACCTGACAGGGTTGATGAACTACTGATCAACTACTGATCAACACCTGTCCAATGGTCAATACTGTGGTTTCTCTGTTCAATAGGCCTCACAATTACTTAGAGAATGCCACAGACCAAATGCCACTAGTATAAATGCAGAAAACAAAGTTTGAAACGTCAAGCCGTTGCAATAGAGACACTATTGATTCACATTGTTAGTGGCTTCTTGTTGGCTTCTTATTGGCGTAATACTATAGCTGACATTTTTGGCTTTTTCATTGTGTTCCAAAACAAATAGCATTTCTACGTCGAGCTGTAAGGTCAGCCGGACCATTGCAGCACAAGATAATTACTCATTCAAACATAACAGGCAAACACACATCCAACAGTCTGACATTTGGAAAGTGCTGCGTTGCATGGCATGGCTGAGGAGCTAGTTGGGCTGCAGACGTGGCTTCAACTAGTGTTTTTTTTTTACCCAAACACTTTAGCTGCACTTGACTGATCTTGCCTGGCGCAATGGAAACATTGGAGTAGTCCCAAAAAGCTTAAAGCCAGCCTTACTAGAATTCTAGGATTCAAAGAAAACAAATACGATTTGAAATCCAGGTCTGAGATGCAGGCAGCTGAGGTTTAGTTTGCTGTGTGGGCAGAGGATATAGGATATCACTTTCCCTCCTACATAAGGATATGATAAGCTCATGTCACTTCCATCCAGATACAGGGAGGGAGGGAGGGAGGGAGAGCAGGGGTGGGGGCCACTTCCCCGCTGTGTGTCCTAGAACAGTAGCAGGGAGGGAGGCAGCACTGCTTTAATTCATTCAGACTGTCGTCACGAGTGCAGCTCTGCAGATCGGACCCAGCCAAGCCTGAGCTGAGCACTGGCATGGGGAAGGAGGAGAGTGAGTGAGGAAAAGAAGGAGGAATGAGAAAGAGAGAGAGCGAGAGAGAGATGAGGGAGAGAGAGTGAACAAGAGTAATGTGAGATTGAGAAAGCGAGAAAGAAATCCGGGGATGTTTGGGTGCATGGGGGATTAATACCATCAGTGACACATGGTGCGTGGGCACGCTGCTCTCTCCCTCTCTGCCACCCTCCCTCCCTCGCTCCTCCTATCCCACCCCCGCTGAGGGAGGGCGTGTGACTTCAAGACAGGCACATGGACAATATATGTAACATACTGTATATAACATTAGACATAATGAATGCCTGGGCTCTATTGACAGATGGACCGTTGGAGGGATTTTAAGATGGACCAGGCTATGAATTCTATTTGAGTTTAATATGAATTATTTTAGGTTCAGTATGTTGGCTCTCTCATATTCACAAGATTCTGAATTAATTGGGACCATGTGGAGGGTTATATTGGTTAAGTTTAAAGTTGATTTAGGTTTATCTGGTCTATTTGAGTTGAATGTGGACTCTTTGAGGCTATGTGATATGTTTCAAGTGAATGTCCACTAACTTTAATTGGGAAGTGTTGGGTTGCTTAAGTTAAGTGTTGACTCATTGGGTTACTGTATATCCGGAGGGTTATGTGTGTGTGTGTGGGGGTGGGTGGGGGGGTGGGGGGGTGAGGAAGCTAGTGAGATCTCATTCCATGGTGTGTGCCTGCTGGGGAGAGGTGTGAGGAAGAGAGAGGATCCGATTGTGTAAGCGTGTGTCTGAATTTGTGAGGGAAAGTGTGTGTGTCTATCCGAGTGTCTGTGGGATTGTACTTTTAGATCCAGCACTGAGTGAAGAGCAGAGAGAGAGAGAGAGAGAGAGAGAGACTAGTGGTTAAGGTACCCGAAAGGTCGCTGGTTCAAAATCCCGAGCAGACTACGTGAAAAATCTGTCAAGGTGCTCTTTAGAAAGGCACTTAACCCTGATTGCTTCTGGAAAAGAGTGTCTACTAAAATGTAAGACAGATAGAGAAAATGAAGTAGGACAGAGCAACGCAGAGAAGAGGTGTGTTTTCTTCAACAACTCTACTCTTAGAAGGTGTGTCGTGCCTCCCTGAGCTCCAGGGTATAATTTGCTCAACAAAATGTTCACAGTTTGAACAAACTCACAATCATGTTGCAGCTGGTTGGCTTACAATTGTACGACGAAGGAACACATTTTTTACAGTGTGTGTGTGCACGTGCATGTGTGTGTGTAACCCAGTAGTGTAAAAGGAGTTGAGAGGAAAAAAACACAAAGGTCAGGGGTCAAGGGAGTGGGAGGACAGTTTATCTCCTTTCTGACCAGCCTTTGAGATGTTTAACCTACTGCCTAAACCCCTGTGAGTGGGCTAATTATAATAATGTTTGCTCCGTAAAATGGTCTGTATTATAGGGTATCAAGAAGGTTGAATTCTAGGGCAGGGGATGCTGCATCTAGTTGTCTTAGAGGTCTGGGGATGCTGCATCTAGTTGTATTAGAGGTCTGGGGATGCTGTATCTAGTTTTATTAGAGGGCTGGGGATGCTGCATCTAGTTGTATTAGAGGTCTGGGGATGCTGTATCTAGTTTTATTAGAGGGCTGGGGATGCTGCATCTAGTTGTATTAGAGGGCTGGGGATGCTGCATCTAGTTGTATTAGAGGTCTGGGGATGCTGCATCTAGTTGTATTAGAGGGCTGAGGATGCTGCATCTAGTTGTATTAGAGGGCTGAGGATGTTGCATCTAGTTGTATAAGAGGTCTGGGGATGCTGTATCTAGATGTATTAGAGGGCAGGGGATGCTGCATCTAGTTGTATTAGAGGGCTGAGGATGTTGCATCTAGTTGTATAAGAGGGCAGGGGATGCTGCATCTAGTTGTATTAGAGGTCTGGGGATGCTGCATCTAGTTGTATTAGAGGTCTGGGGATGCTGTATCTAGTTTTATTAGAGGTCCGGGGATGCTGAATCTAGTTGTATTAGAGGGCTGGGGATGCTGCATCTAGTTGTATTAGAGGTATGGGGATGCTGCATCTAGTTGTATTAGAGGGCAGGGGATGCTGCATCTAGTTGTATTAGAGGGCAGGGGATGCTGCATCTAGTTGTATTAGAGGTCTGGGGATGCTGTATCTTGTTGTATTAGAGGTCTGGGGATGCTGCATCTAGTTGTATAAGAGGGCTGGGGATGCTGCATCTAGGTGTATTAGAGGGCTGGGGATGCTGCATCTAGTTGTATTAGAGGGCTGAGGATGCTGCATCTAGATGTATTAGAGGGCTGGGGATACTGCATCTAGTTGTATTAGAGGGCTGAGGATGCTGCATCTAGTTGTATAAGAGGGCTGGGGATGCTGTATCTAGATGTATTAGAGGGCAGGGGATGCTGCATCTAGTTGTATTAGAGGGCTGAGGATGCTGCATCTAGTTGTATTAGAGGGCTGGGGATGCTGTATCTTGTTGTATTAGAGGGCTGGGGATACTGCATCTAGTTGTATTAGAGGTCTGGGGATGCTGTATCTAGATGTATTAGAGGGCAGGGGATGCTGCATCTAGTTGTATTAGAGGGCTGAGGATGCTGCATCTAGTTGTATTAGAGGGCTGAGGATGCTGCATCTAGTTGTATTAGAGGGCTGGGGATGCTGCATCTAGATGTATTAGAGGGCAGGGGATGCTGCATCTAGTTGTATTAGAGGGCTGAGGATGCTGTATCTAGTTATATACGAGGGCTGGGGATGCTGCATCTAGTTGTATCAGAGGTCTGGGGATGCTGTATCTAGATGTATTAGAGGGCAGGGGATGCTGCATCTAGTTGTATTAGAGGGCTGAGGATGTTGCATCTAGTTGTATAAGAGGGCAGGGGATGCTGCATCTAGTTGTATTAGAGGTCTGGGGATGCTGTATCTAGTTGTATTAGAGGGCTGGGGATGCTGCATCTAGTTGTATTAGAGGGCTGGGGATACTGCATCTAGTTGTATTAGAGGGCAGGGGATGCTGCTTCTAGTTGTATCAGAGGTCTGGGGATGCTGTATCTAGATGTATTAGAGGGCAGGGGATGCTGCATCTAGTTGTATTAGAGGGCTGAGGATGCTGCATCTAGTTGTATAAGAGGGCTGGGGATGCTGCCCCTAGTTGTATTAGAGGGCAGGGAATGCTGTATCTAGTTGTATTAGAGGGCTGAGGATGCTGTATCTAGTTGTATTAGAGGACTGAGGATGCTGCATCTAGTTGTATTAGAGGGCTGAGGATGCTGCATCTAGTTGTATTAGAGGGCTGAGGATGCTGTATCTAGTTGTATTAGAGGGCTGTCGCAATGTGCTGCCATGGCCCACTCAAATGATATCATGTTCCCGACTAGCTGTATTCTCCGATCCTCTCAGCCGCCCCGCTAGCATGTCTGCTTGCTCGGGGACCGGTGGAAGTCCCAACTCAATATCCCGCCAGCGCGTCAGGGCGAGCCCCAAACCCATTAGCTACTTTAGCTGGGCGCTGAGTGTGTGGGAGAGGGAGAGAGCGTACCCCAATCTCTCTCACTGACAGGATGAAATGCAGAGAGAAATGCACCATTCCAAACCCTTCCATGGTGAAGTACTGTACTGTTTCCCTCTATCAGGGGAGAGAGACAGAGGAATCGAAAAGGTGGAGTTTATAAGTAAATGGCATTTATTTACCCGTAAAGATATTTTTGCATGAGGCAAATACTGTATACATGCATATGTCTGAGAGCCTATTCTGTTTTGACCCTCTGTTCCCTCCTGTTCTGGGAAGACCATTTGAACTGGACTGTAAAGGGAATCACCTAGTCAGTTGTACAACTGAATGCCTTCATCTGAAATGTGTCTTCCTTCAGAGAGGTGCGGAGGGTTGCCTTAATCGACATCCATGTCTTGCTCGGGCAGAACGACAGATGTTTACCTCGTCATCTTGGGGATTCGATCCAGCAACCTTTCAGTTACTGGCCCAACGCTCTAACCACTAGACTACCGACCGGGCCCTTAATAGAAGGAGTCTACTTGGTTTTATCTTAAAGGAGAACTGTTAGAACAAACGTACAAACAAACCGTTTAATTAACTGCGCATCCTCTAACCGACTTTTCATGAGCTCATGAGAGTCTTACATCTGTTCAGAATACACAGCAAATAATACACTAATAATACACACTGAATAAACTAAGTAAATAAAACAAGAAGAACACAAGAATAGCCTAAGGTGAATTTGAATAATATTGCTTTTTTTTTTTTTTAACACAGACATAATAGCTTTAACATGCATAGAAGGCCTTGTTCCATCAAGTCGTTGAATCACACAGTTAATTTAGCAATAAGGCCCGAGGGGTTGTGGTATATGACCAATATACCACGGCTAAGGGCTGTTCTTACGCACAACACAATGAGGAGTGTCTGGACAAAGCCCTTAGCCGTGTATACATGTGTGTGTGTGTGTGTGTGTGTGTGTGTGTGTGTGTATATAAATATATATACATATATATATCAAAAACCTCAGAGGAGCCTTATTGCTATTATAAAGCAGTAGAAATAAAGGTTCTGTCATACCTGTGGTATACTGTCTGATATATACCACGGCCGTCAGCCAATCAGCATTAAGGGCTCGAACCACCCAGTACATTAGATTAAATAAAGCCTTGGAGGAGATAGGATCGAGCACACAGACAGACAGCGATAAGATCAGTGTAGCAGAGATGAGTGAAGCCCACTTAACCTAACAGGCAGCCTATGGCAACACTGTGACAGCATGGCTAGTACAATACACACATCAAGTCTAATTGGAAACTCCCCCATTGACATGGTTCTGCATGTCATTGTGTATCAGACAGATCAATGATCAGTCTCGGAGTGCAAATACGTCAGTGAATGGACAGTGGAGAGGAGGAGTCTTTGATGGTGAAGAAGGGATGGAGAATGGCTAGGGCCAGATTCTGCGATTGGACTATAAGATCATATCTATCAAGACACTTGAACAATCTTTTTCTACGGTACGGTTATGGACAAAGTCAGCTGTGTTGAGGACCTGATACAGTCGAAAAGTCATATGCATCAAATTAGAGCCAACCATACACCTCAAGTGCAAACATGATCTCATTTCAGCCCATGACAGGGCACAGCAAGCACAGCAGCAGGACATTAGGGTAGTAAGAGAATCCTCCTGTGTGTATATCAGGTTGACAGATGAGGCGACACCAAGTCACAGTCGGCCCAGAGAGGTTCTCTGAGAGGAAGTGGCTGGTTCTGCACCATTAGCTAACCTTAGGACTCAATAAGTCACATTCACCATGATGAATCACTGCTGAACTACAGCCCAGACAATCCTCAGGGGGCAAATGTCAGTTGTTCTCCATGGAGTTCTGGTTCACATGAAAGACAAACCGTTTGATTGAGAGGACTGTTTCAGTTTCTGCGTCTCGAATTGACAAGAGGGAACATAATATGGAACACAGAGATTGTGGAAACTTTACAAAACTTCTAGAAAAAAAAATGGTGAATTAAACATCGCTGAATATCTAAATGATGATAAAAAGGGAAATTAAACTGTGATAGAATGTTTTTTACAGAGGGCGAAGACGCCATTAATCTGCATTGAGGACGGAGCAATAATCAGTGGGGGTTTGTTCAAATGAATAATTATTTAATGGATAATTATAAGATGCGTTCAACTTATTTTCCGTTGGCACCATAACCATAATTACATCAGGTCATTATCATAACCATAATTAATTAGCCAGTAGGACTTGGGGAGGGTGTGTGTGTGTGTGTGTGTGTGTGTATGTGTGTGTGTGTCTGTGCAGTGTCCAAGGAAGGGAACATGAGCGATTGCCTGTGATTTTGGAGGCAGGCTTTGGGAGTTTGGGTGTCTCAGCCCCCTTGCTAATTTGCAAAGTACGAAGAAGAAGAAAAAATAATCTGAATAGTAGGACACAAAGCAATAGAGAAAGAGAGAGAAGGTATCAGAGGGAGGGTGTGTATTCATGTGTATGAGGGAGGAAGAGAGGGAAGGAGACAAAACAGAGTGTTGGAGAGAAAGAGCGAGAGAGGGAGAGGGGCAGGATGTCACATCTAGTGTGATTTCTGTTACTTCATTAACACTGAATCCCTCTTCCCCCCTCTCCTCTCATGCTCTGGCAAACTGAACTGAGCTGTTTCCACAAAGACAAACACCTCAGCCAAGGGGACAGAGATAGGAGAAGAGGAGAGGAAAAAGAAGGATGAGAGGCCGAACAGGCGAACAACTAAGAATAACCGGATAATTAAGCAGCAAAAACAGCTCTGACTATTGATTTGCTGTCCCAAGCCAGAACAGAGGGCAGTAGGAAGGGTAGAAGGAGAGAAAATAGGAGAAAGGGGAGGGGAGGACGATGGTTTCTAATGAGAATCCAGACGATTTAGGCCTGTGTCACACGAAGCTATGTGAACACAATTTCTTCTGCAGATCCAAGTTGCAAGTGACATCATCCGAAGTAATTTTGCTGCTACTCTAACAACACGCAACATCCAGTCCTTTCTAACAACACACTACATCCAGTCCTTTCTAACAACACGCAACATCCAGTCCTTTCTAACAACATCCAGTCCTTTCTAACAACACGCAACATCCAGTCCTTTCTAACAACATCCAGTCCTTTCTAACAACACGCAACATTCAGTCCTTTCTAACAACACACTACATCCAGTCCTTTCTAACAACACGCTCAATCCAGTCCCTTCTAACAACACGCAATATCCAGTCCTTTCTAACAACATCCAGTCCTTTCTAACAACACGCAACATCCAGTCCTTTCTAACAACACGCTACATCCAGTCCTTTCTAACAACACGCTACATCCAGTCCTTTCTAACAACACACTACATCCAGTCCTTTCTAAAAATACGCTACATCCAGTCCCTTCTAACAACATGCTACATCCAGTCCTTTCTAACAACACACTACATCCAGTCCTTTCTAACAACACGCAACATCCAGTCCTTTCTAACAACACGCTACATCCAGTCCTTTCTAACAACACGCAACATCCAGTCCTTTCTAACAACACGCTACATCCAGTCCTTTCTAACAACATGCTACATCCAGTCCTTTCTAACAACACACTACATCCAGTCCTTTCTAACAACACACTACATCCAGTCCCTTCTAACAACACGCAACATCCAGTCCTTTCTAACAACACACTACATCCAGTCCTTTCTAACAACACACTACATCCAGTCCTTTCTAACAACACGCCACATCCAGTCCTTTCTAACAACACGCAATATCCAGTCCTTTCTAACAACACGCTACATCCAGTCCTTTCTAACAACACACTACATTCAGTCCCTTCTAACAACACGCAACATCCAGTCCTTTCTAACAACACGCTAAATCCAGTCCCTTTCTAACAACACGCAATATCCAGTCCTTTCTAACAACATCCAGTCCTTTCTAACAACACGCTACATCCAGTCCTTTCTAACAACACGCTACATCCAATCCTTTCTAACAACACACTACATCCAGTCCTTTCTAACAACACGCTACATCCAGTCCCTTCTAACAACATGCTACATCCAGTCCTTTCTAACAACACGCTACATCCAGTCCTTTCTAACAACACACAACATCCAGTCCTTTCTAACAACACGCAACTTCCAGTCCTTTCTAACAACACGCTACATCCAGTCCTTTCTAACAACACGCTACATCCAGTCCTTTCTAACAGCACGCAACATCCAGTCCTTTCTAACAACACGCTACATCCAGTCCTTTCTAACAACACGCTACATCCAGTCCTTTCTAACAACACACTACATCCAGTCCTTTCTAACAACACACTACATCCAGTCCCTTCTAACAACACGCAACATCCAGTCCTTTCTAACAACACACTACATCCAGTCCTTTCTAACAACACGCTACATCCAGTCCTTTCTAACAACACGCTACATCCAGTCCTTTCTAACAACACGCTACATCCAGTCCTTTCTAACAACACACTACATCCAGTCCTTTCTAACAACACACTACATCCAGTCCCTTCTAACAACACGCAACATCCAGTCCTTTCTAACAACACACTACATCCAGTCCTTTCTAACAACACGCTACATCCAGTCCTTTCTAACAGCACGCAACATCCAGTCCTTTCTAACAACACGCTACATCCAGTCCTTTCTAACAACACGCTACATCCAGTCCTTTCTAACAACACACTACATCCAGTCCTTTCTAACAACACGCCACATTCAGTCCTTTCTAACAACACGCAACATCCAGTCCTTTCTAACAACACGCTACATCCAGCCCTTTCTAACAACACGCTACATCCAGTCCTTTCTAACAACACGCTACATCCAGTCCTTTCTAACAACACACGACATCCAGTCCTTTCTAACAACACGCTACATCCAGTCCTTTCTAACAACATGCTACATCCAGTCCTTTCTAACAACACGCTACATCCAGTCCTTTCTAAAACACACTACATCCTTTCTAACAACACGCTACATCCAGTCCTTTCTAAAAACACGCATCATCCAGTCCTTTCTAACAACACACTACATCCAGTCCTTTCTAATAACGCGCTACATCCAGTCCATTCTAACAACACGCTACTTCCAGTCCTTTCTAACAGCACGCCTCATCCAGTCCTTTCTAAAAACACACTACATCCTTTCTAACAACACGCTACATCCAGTCCTTTCTAACAACACGCTACATCCTTTCTAATAACACGCTACATCCAGTCCTTTCTAACAACACGCTAAATCCTTTCTGATAACACACTACATCCAGTCCTTTCTAACAACACGCTACATCCTTTCTAACAACACTCAACATCCGGTCCTTTCTAAAAACACGCTACATCCTTTCTAACAACACGCAACATCCAGTCCCTTCTAACAACACGCATCATCCAGTCCTTTCTAACAACACGCTACATCCTTTCTAACAACACACTACATCCAGTCCTTTCTAACAACACGCTACATCCAGTCCTTACTAACAACACACAACATCCAGTCCTTTCTAACAACACGCAACATCCAGTCCTTTCTAACAACACGCAACATCCAGTCCTTTCTAACAACACGCAACATCCAGTCCTTTCTAACAACAAACTACATCCAGTCCTTTCTAACAACACGCAACATCCAGTCCTTTCTAACAACACGCAACATCCAGTCCTTTCTAACAACACGCTACATCTAGTCCTTTCTAACAACACGCAACATCCAGTCCTTTCTAACAACACGCAACATCCAGTCCTTTCTAACAACACGCTACATCTAGTCCTTTCTAACAACACGCAACATCCAGTCCTTTCTAACAACACGCAACATCCAGTCCTTTCTAACATCACACTACATCCAGTCCTTTCTAACAACACGCAACATCCAGTCCTTTCTAACAACACGCAACATCCAGTCCTTTCTAACAACACACTACATCCAGTCCTTTCTAACAACACACTACATCCAGTCCTTTCTAACAACACGCTACATCCAGTCCTTTCTAACAACACACTACATCCAGTCCTTTCTAACAACACGCTACATCCAGTCCTTTCTAACAACACACTACATCCAGTCCTTTCTAACAACACACTACATCCAGTCCTTTCTAACAACACGCAACATCCAGTCCTTTCTAACAACACGCAACATCCAGTCCTTTCTAACAACACACTACATCCAGTCCTTTCTAACAACACGCAACATCCAGTCCTTTCTAACAACACGCAACATCCAGTCCTTTCATACATCACGGTTTGATAAATTACTGTAACAGCATCAATATAGACAAAATGCTGGCTGTACAATGAAGCTAATTCTAAACACTGCCATGGTGAAAGGCAATGGCTTTCGCTTCTTCAATGCAGTTCTTCAAAATAAAAGTCACAAGTTGCATTTCCTCAGCGTAATTAGGTGAAGGAAATGCTGAACTCAGTGTCCCAAGAGTCATTATGTGTAAAAGTATAAAACAAACGGGATGTACATTTATAATGACCCAGCAATATGAAACAGAACATTCAGCACCCTACCTTTACTCAATGTAAAACACCTTTAGTCTACTATGTTCTATTCCAGACTATTCTGTTATATTCCAAACTAATCTATTCCAGACTATTCTATTATATTCCAAACTAATCTATTCTATTATATTCCAAACTATTCTATTATATTCCAAACTATTCTATTATATTCCAAACTAATCTATTCTATTACATTCCAAACTATTCTATTATATTCCAGACTATTCTGTTATATTCCAAACTAATCTATTCTATTCTATTCCAAACTATTCTATTCCAGACTATTCTATTATATTCCAAAATAATCTATTCTATTATATTCCAAACTATTCTATTATATTCCAAACTATTCTATTATATTCCAAACTAATCTATTCTATTCTATTCCAAACTATTCTATTCCAGACTATTCTATTATATTCCAAACTAATCTATTCTATTATATTCCAAACTATTCTATTATATTCCAAACTAATCTATTCTATTATATTCCAAACTATTCTATTATATTCCAAACTATTATATTATATTCCAAACTATTCTATTATATTCCAAACTAATCTATTCTATTCTATTCCAAACTATTCTATTCCAGACTATTCTATTATATTCCAAACTAATCTATTCTATTATATTCCAAACTATTCTATTATATTCCAAACTATTCTATTATATTCCAAACTATTCTATTATATTCCAAACTAATCTATTCTATTATATTCCAAACTATTCTATTCCAGACTATTCTATTATATTCCAACTATTCTATTATATTCCAAACTATTCTATTCCAGACTATTCTATTATATTCCAACTATTCTATTCTATTCCAAGCTATTCTATTCCAGACTCTTCCATTTTATTCATTTATTAAATAAAAAGAGAATTTCCTTAATAAAGTAATACCACATGCACAGCCAAGCCCTACCATCGGCTATCCCTCCTCCTATCCTCCCTTTCTCCTGTGTTTTCCCTCCAAGGCCTTGGTCTGAATGTGTAATTAACATCATGCTGTTGAATGTTAAACAGGCTAACCTGGTAAAAACACACCCAGACTAGTATCTCCCTAGCTATCGGCCTTACATAAAGACAACACACACTGAGAGAATGAGGGAATAGAGTGGGCTGTGGTATTCAATATTTGTGCTAAACCTACATGAAGGATGTGACATGCTGCCATGGTGAAAATGACATGTCAAGTATACTGTATCAGATAGAGAGTATACACACACACACCCAGAAAGACAGACGCGGACAAACACACGCTCTCTCTGCTTGGGTATCAGCCCCATCTGGTCTTTCGTCACAGGGAGAAAAAGGGCCCTGAACTCAAAAACAGTTCCCACAGTCGCCACAATCTCCATGCACAGAACAATACACAGAGACCAAGAAGTTGAAATTCCTACAGAAAGGGATCAACTGATCAACACGCTCTCATTGCAGCGCCGTGGAATTGAAGATCTGTCAATCATCATCACATTTCCTCCCACTGAGACGGAGCTAAAACACTGGAAGAAATGAACTAACACCCTCTTATATGCAAATAGACATCAGGCTATTTGTTTCACTCATCAATCCCTGGAAGAAATGATCTCAGTTCATCATCGCAACGCCTTCTTAATGTCTGTGACAATGCCACTCCGCTGTCAGACAGTGTTAGCTTTGATTTCCACTGCAAGCCTCTCGGGGGAGTAGGGTTGAAAAATCCAGAAACTTTCCCGGAATCAGGAGGGAATAAGCAGACAATCCAGAATCATCCAATCAGGATTTCTGGAAAACTTGTGAATTTTGGGGAAGTTACTATGCCGGACCAGGGAGAAAGAGAGGGATAGATGGAGGGAGAGGAGAGAGAGGGGATCGCCACATACATTACAGATGATTCTGCTCTCTCCTGCCCAGCTGGATAGAGGTATAGAAGGATAGAGAGAAGAGACTCACCGTGTCCACCCCGTAGCAGAGCAGGGCCAGCGGAGCGGTAAATGGAGGCGGAGGGAGTGTTAGGAGGGTGGTGCCTAGCCCCCTGTGTGTGGTGGTGGGGGTCAGGACCAGGGTGGGGTTGTGAGAGGGGGGCGGGAGGCAGGGGTACCCCTTCCCCTGGGGTGGCTGATAGGACCTGGAGGTCAGGGGACGACGAGCCCCAGGCGGACCCCACCACCAGCCAGCCCGTGGCCAGGACCAGTGCACTCATCCAGGGGTAGGACCGCCAGCTCCAGCCCCAGCCCTGAGGCATCCCAACGAGGAGCATGGTCCACTCAACCAAGCACAACGCCCCCTGTGGTCTGTAGAAAGTAGTGCAGGTAACAAGGGTAATCTCAGGTGATCTCTCTCAGAATAAGAAGTAACAACCTTCGGGTAGTACTGAAGACCCCATGGTAACAAAAGCAGAAATCTACTCGATTAAGTAAGAATCTCCTGAGTGTAAAATCCAGATCGCCTACAATCAAAGTGTGGCTCGGTTTTCTCTATGTTTCCCTTCCTTATCTCCTTTCCTCGTCTCCTTCCTCCTGGTATGAATGGATCCTATGTAGCTCACAGCAGCTCGTTGTTATTCTCTTAGTATCTCAATCCAAGGCGTTTTTAGGTCTCTTCTCGGCAGCTCCTTTGATGCCCATAGGCGAGAGTGTGTGAGAGTGTGTGTGTCGCTGGCGAGCGTGGGAGAGTGTGTGAGAGTGTGTGTGTCGTTAGCGAGTGTGTGAGTGTGTGTCGCTAGCGAGTGTGTGAGAGTGTGTCGTCTTCACCTGGAGTGTATCCCCTTGTGCCCCGTCACCTAGAGGTGCTCAGAGTGTGTGTGGCGAGACAAGAACGACCTGCGCCACTGGCTCTCCGCTCTGCTCTCTCTGCTATACACTCTGAGCTGCTACTCTGCTCCAGCAAGGAGAGAGAGCGAGAGAGAGAGAGGGGAGAGAGAGAGGGAGAGAGAGGGAGAGAGAGAGCGAGAGAGAGGAGAGAGAGAGAGAGAGAGAGAGAGAGAGCTCCACATACTCTCGGCTCTCCCGCTATCTGTTTACTGCTCAGCAGCCAGGCTGCCTGGCTTCTCTCCCTCACTGCTATCACGATCTCTCAGTCAGTGTTCTGCACTAGCTACAGACTAGTGTCTTCTTTGCATGCGTATCCTGTTTCTCTTTCCTCTTTCAGTGGATCCTTTTTCTCTTTCCAACAACACCTCTTCTTTTCTTTTCTTCCTAGAGAATAGAGAAGTGTAGCGGTCTGGGTTGTTAACCCTTGGAACCCAAACCGATAGCTCTTAGTATTACTCCACAGGAAAAACAGAGCGAGACGCACAGAGAGAGAAAGAGAGAATGAGGAAATGAGAGCTGTTGTGAGAGAGGGAGGGTAGGAGAGAGCTGCTGATAAAGAGTGGGAGGGAGAGAGAGCAATGGAGAAAGAGAGGGAGGATGAGATCGAAAGGGGCTCAGGTGAAACTAAGCGAAGATGATGGGACAGAGAGAGGGGAAAAGGGGAGGAAGGGAGAACTCAGAAGTGGGCCAGCCTATGCAAATGCCCCCCCATCACAAATCAGGGAGGCCCGGCAGACACTGCAGAGGAGTGAGCTGCCTTTAGTCATGGGGAGGAAAGAAGGAGGGAGGGAGAGCAGGACGTAGAGGGGGATTCTGTTACTCTTGTTGATGTTGTTTTTTTAAAGCAGTGCATTTTCTGTGTGTAAAGTACACTTCTGTGAACAGACAATAAAAGTATATCTAATCTTATCAAAGTCGGAGTGGAGAGAATGAATGAATGAAATCCTCAGTGCAACAGAAGTCGACGCAGTATTTCTATGTCTAAATATACAGTGCTCCAGAAGTCTGTTGGCAAGCCAAAGCTGCATGCGTGGGTTCACTGTCTGCGTTAATGGAGAAGGTTCTAGCACACACAGGAATTCACACAGACAACACACACACAATACCCGTAGAATAGACAGCACACACACATTGCACTAAAGAAGTGCCATGTCTACAGGGATGAAGATAAACCGTTTCGTTTTCCACACGTCCTCTGTAGCTAAATCTCCATATGCAGGTAGGAACCTACACTGTCAATTTGTTCACACATGCGCCACAAATATAAACACACCCTGTGGCCTACAACCAATAAAACGGTTTCCTGTTTGTATAACACCTCTTAATAGGCCCAATCCGCACAGCATCCGCACAGTTACATTCCATAGACCGTAATTGAGATGACTAAAACGATGTGAAACTGGAGGCGTGATAAGAAATGTCTCCTGTCTGATGAGCAGGTTGCTGTGGCGGTCCAAGTATCAGTCTGAAGGATCTGACGAGCAGATTTGACCAGGGAGAGAGAGAAACAGAATCACACAATTGATCTGCTGTCAGTGTCAACAGATGCTTTTCGGGGAGATAAGCGGACTCTTCTTCCTCCCTCCCCTAGAAGTGGGGAGGAGAGAGAAGTCTCAAAGCGGAGATTATTTCTCTCCGGCTCTGTCTTGCTCTCTCTTGTTTGTCTTTGACTCTCTCTCTCTTTTTCTCCAAAGTGTTTTAAGGAGGCGAAGAGAGGAATCAAGGAGAAACTTGATGTCTATCAGTCTCACCGTCAGTGGGAATACCATACTCTACTGCAGTAACTCGACCAGAAAAACTGTCTCTAAATCAGAACCTGTCATTTCACTGTGCATCTTCATTTATCTACCCACCTGTTCTTAAAAACCTCTTGGAATCATACCTCACTCTAGGTGATTGGGATGAAATAACACTCTGAATGATGGAATTTTACTAGACTGGTTCCTTTGTAGCTCCTAATGAAGCAAATGACCTCAAATGTGCTTCTACATTAAAGCCAGTTCTCTCTACATAGGGTTGCAAAACTTTCCCAGAATTCCCAGTTTTTTTACAACCTAACATCCAGGTGCTTCTCCCCTTCCTTTCATTTTCATTTGACCTTAAGCTTGAATGATAAACACCATATGTAACTACTGCTACAGCTCAAGCTAAGGCGCTAACTGGCTACGTGATAGTATGTTCCAGTACTAGAACCTTAGTTTTCTCTCAATGTAAATGCTCTGTGTCTTCCTGCCCTCTCATACATTACATTACATCTATTTCCCAAAGCCCTCAAGGCCTAGCGGTTTGTAAAGAGGTGCACTACTTATGTATACGTCTTTTCCCCCATTTTACTTTGTCCAAAATGGCACCCTATTGCCTACACACTGCACTAGATTTGACCAGGGCCCATAGGGTGTACTATAGAGTGTACTATGTAGGGATATAGTGTGCCATTTGGGATACGGACTAGGAATAGCACAATTGGCATATTACTGGTGAGGAATAGGAATAGGATTTCAGTGACAGAGAAAGAAAGGCTGAACATTGATCAGGGTTGAATGACATCAAGGGAAAAGTGTTTGGTGGCAGTTTAGAGAGGTGTGTTATGTGTTCTATTCATTGGAAGATAAAGAGGGATCATAGACTGATGCTTGATTCCACTATAAAATAACACATCAGACCTTTCTGATCCCAAGAGAACTTCTATCTCTGGTTTTCCTTAAATGAAACCATTCAACCGTCTCTCTCTCTCTCTCTCTCTCTCTCTCTCTCTCTCTCTCTCTCTCCCCCCCCCCAGCTGAGTCTGTGAGTGGAGAGAGATAAAGTGCCATAAAGACAGAACTAGTGATTCTCTCTGTCTATCGCTGCTGCAGAAGACAGGGGGGAGGAGAGCCGAGGTGGCAGAGGAGAGCCGAGGCGGCAGAGCAGAGCGATCAACAATCAAATCAGAACATCGCATCAGGGTGCCAAGGCTGGCTTTCAACTGGGAATCAGACATTTGAATCCTGCTGTGTAACTCTTCTGCATGCCAGTCACGCCGTGCACACACACAAACACACACACAAACACATACACACACACACATACACACACATACACACACACACACACACACACACACACACACACACACACACACACACACACACACACACACACATAGACACCCTTGCTACAGCCTCTACCACAGCGTATGCATACGCATCCTGCTACTGGCACAGCGGCTCACTCAGAACTCAATCTCATATCGCCTGTGCTCTGACTTATCCAATAAGCATCTAACTTTAGACAGGCCTTGTGGTGAGTTGGTAATTAACACTCGTCAGGATCAAAGTTAATTAGAGTTTCACATTTTGATTTCTCTGAGGTGACTGTGTGACAGATCTGACGTATCTGAAGATATATATATTATCTGTGTGTGTGTGTGTGTGTGTGTGTGTGTGTGTGTGTGTGTGTGTGTGTGTGTGTGTGTGTGTGTGTGTGTGTGTGTGCGTGTGCACGTGTGTGCGTGCAAGCGGAGCTGAGGCAATCTGAGTGCCGCCCGCGGGTCTTAAATGCCAGAGAACAGAAGAGGGTGCAGGGGGAGTTACGGTCCTCTCCATCTACATGGCAGGTTGGTTATTGGAACGGAGATGTGTTGACATCAGTGAGTGAATGGTGATTGAGAGCTAGGATCTTTTATTTAAAGACACATAACATTTTTTTTTATCCATAGACACCTTTTAAAAGTAGAGATATATTCTACTGCTACCACTGTCTCTGATAGACAAAGCAATATAATTGTATCAAAATAAAAACATTAAAATTGTGATGCTAAACATATCCAACCATTGTTTTTGATAGTAAAGGCTTGAAATGAAATACATATGAGGAGGAAAAGAATACCCATTTGACTTTGAAGGCAAACCCAGTTCCCTTTGATACCAAGGTTCATTTCGTTTCCTCTATTTCCATTAGGGCATTAAGAGAAAAATAACAAGCCATTTGAGAGTGATAATTCAATATTAAAACCTCTCACACACAAACGGCACAGTCTTCTCCTTGTTTGAAGTGGATGCTTTTAAAGAGAGATTTAGAAGAAGGGTAAAAACGTTCTGGGGCATGGTGGAGCTGTAGAAGTAAGACACAGGAGAGGAACGAGTGACGCAGACGTCCCAAGACGAGAAAGCATCACAACAACAATATCGACAACAGAACAGTAAACAGCACTTGAAGCCTTCTTTAAAGTCAGCTTCAAGGCGTGTGTGTGTGTGTGTGTGTGTGTGTGTGCACGCGCGTGTGCTTCCGCACGCGTGTGTGTTCAATAGCGTTGTTGTTTTATCTGCCACACTCCACACTCCACCGGTGCTACTGTTAATCCTCAGCTCTCAGCTCCTGGGCTCTGAGGCAGTCAACGTTACACTTCTAACACAGCCATCACACTCTTTAATGTGACACACAAAGACACAGACAGACTGGGGAACAGACTGTCAAACTATCTTCCTCTCACCTAAACCTGTCCATAAAACACAGTGGAGAGAAGTCATGAAACTACTGGAGGACTCATGATTGATGGCGGATCAGCCCCCAAAAGAACCATAATAGAGTCAACATTTTTCTTGTGTAGGAGAGGTTCAGTGAAAAGCGTAGTAGTTCCCAGAGCTAAGGTCTACACTTTATCTCAGATGGCTAACACAAGTCTTGAGTTTAACAGACAATCTAGGTCCGGGTTCCAAAAGCATCTTAAGGCTAACTTCATCATTTTAACCTTTGGTAGGAGCATCATTAGGTCTCTGAGCTGTTTCCCAAAACAATCGTTACTAAAATCGCACTTGAAAACGCTCATTATTTACCTCCTGCCTCAGACCACTCGTAAAAAAGCTAAGTGAGTCGTTACATTCTCACCCCCCCCCCCCCCCCCCCCCTTTTTACCACATCACTTTATACACAATACAGCTCAGCTAAACATTCACTTAACGATGCCACATTTGACACTGGCAAACAAAAAAAGACAGGGGCCAGGGTGAATTTAAAAAGTGCCAAACAACACTCCACCTGACAGGTCTCTGGACTCTGTATTTGGAGTCACTGAAAATAAGAATTAGTTATTAACTGACTTGCCTAGTTTAATGAAGGTATAAAAAAAAGAAACAATAATAATAATAATTGATAGAAGCATTTCACTGGATATTTCAAGCAGACTGATTGGTAGGCTGTTAATGAGAGTAGACTCGAGATGTTTATCTGTCTGCCGATAAGTGAACAACAAAGTTGACTACAAATACAAAGTTTGCCGATGTCTTTGCAATTGTTACAATCAAGCAAGGGATGAAAAGATGCTCCAGATGAACAGATTAATAACTGCATTAAAATATACAGTTGAAGTCGGAAGTTTACATACACTTAGATTGGAGTCATTAAACCTTGTTTTTCAACCACTCCACACATTTCTTATTAACAAACTATAGTTTTGGCAAGTCGGTTAGGACATATACTTTGTGCATGACACAAGTCATTTTTCCAACAATTGTTTACAGAAAGATTATTTCACATTACTTCACATACAGTTGAAGTCGGAAGTTTACATACACCTTAGCCAAATACATTTAATTCCTGACATTAAATCCTAGTAACAAGTCCCTGTCTTAGGTCAGTTAGGATCACCACTTTATTTTAAGAATGTGAAATGTCAGAATAATAGTAGAGAGAATGATTTATTTCAGTTATTTCTTTCATTACATTCCCAGGGGGTCAGAAGTTCACATACACTCAATTAGTATTTGGTAGTATTGCCTTTAAATTGTTTAACTTGGGTCAAACGTTTCGGGTAGCCTTCCACAAGCTTCCCACAATAAGTTGGGTGAATTTTGGCCCATTCCTCCTGACAGAGCTAGTGTAACTGAATCAGGTTAGTAGGCCTCCTTGCTCACACACGCTTTTCAGTTCTGCCCACAGATTTTCTATAGGATTGAGGTCAGGGCTTTGTGATGGCCACTCCAATACCTATACTTTGGTGTCCTTAAGCCATTTTGCCATAACTTTGGAAGTATGCTTGGGGTCATTGTCCATTTGGAAGACTCATTTGCGACCAAGCTTTTACTTCCTGACTGATGTCTTGAGATGTTGCTTCAATATATCCACATACGTTGCCTGCCTCATGATGCCATCTATTTGGTGAAGTGCACCAGTCCCTCCTGCACAGCAAGGCACCCCCACAACACGATGTTGGCACACCCGTGATTCACGGTTGGGATGGAGTTCTTCGGCTTGCGAGCTCCCTTTTTTTCCTCCAAACATAATGATGGTCATTATGGCCAAACAGTTCTATTTTTGTTTCATCAGACCAGAGGACATTTCTACAAAAAGTACGATCTTTGTCCCTGTGTGCAGTTGCAAACCGTAGTCTAGCTTTTTTATGGTGGTTTTGGAGCAGCGGCTTCTTCCTTGCCGAGCGGCCTTCAGGTTATGTCGATATAGGACTCGTTTTACTGTGGATATACACTGTACACACTTTTGTACCTGTTTCCTCCAGCATCTTCACAAGGTCCTTTGCGGTTGTTCTGGGATTGATTTGCACTTTTCACACCAAAATACGTTCATCTCTAGGAGACAGAATGCGTCTCCTTCCTGAGCGGTATGACGACTGTGTGGTCCCATGGTGTTTATACTTGCGTACTATTGTTTGTACCGATGAACGTGGTACTTGTGGATGTCTACAACTTTTTTTCTGAGGTCAGGCAAGGAGGCTCTGAGTTTGAAAGTAGGCCTTGAAATATATTCACAGGTACTTGAATTCACCTACCTACAGTAAAGGCTAATTAGGTCTATTTGAAGGCCTATTTCAATGGTATTGAAATCAATTTCCTGTTCATTCAATGTAATTATGTGCCCAATCTTGATTTAGCTCATTATTATAGGGTATCACCCATGGTATTTGCAGCCATAGGTGATAGTATCTCTCTAGGAGTTGATCCATCGTCAACATTGTGAAATAATTATAATTTTAAGGTCAAATTTGAATGGAGAAAGCTGGTCTGAGATCAGCACTGCCTTTCCTTCGATCCTATCAGTATGGACATAGGCCAGAACGAAGCACTGAGCGAACTGTTCTCTCTGCATGGTGTTTGGGAAACACGTTTGGGAAACATCTTCGGTAGTTGTAGGAAAGATGCATTATTAAAACCCGTTCCTCTAGTGGTCTCATGGGTGGAATGTTATTCATATTTTTCACAATTTCATCATTAATAAACACTACTTAAAAACAAGTGTTTCTATGACAAATAGTTTTGTTTTATTTCAGTCTCTGTGTTGTATACAAAGTACAATATTAGGATGCAAATTCAACATGGAATATATTACATTTTTTTAAGCCCATAACCATGTGTGTAAGGCGTATACTTTTGTTTCAAAGTAGATTTGTTTAAGACTACCAAGAAACACTGATTTAGCCCACTGCAGTAAAAGGTTAAAACACTCATAAGCTTTAAGTTCCATCACTATCGGGAAACCAGGACCTGGTACACTACATGGACCGTCAGATGTCAAACTTCTACATGAGCAATGAAAAACCCCTTTTACCTGCACACGGACATGGAGCTGCCCGTTTCCAAACCTCAACATAACTATGATCCACCCATCTCATACCTTCATACCACTCCACAGCCTGACTAACATAATTAATAATGAATGATTCAGAAAATCTAAACTGACAGGCGGCAATTGAAACCTGGCCGTCCGTTTGATGGATTAAAAATGCAGCAGAGCAACATGACTTATAGATGAGGCCTGCCTCCCTTCACTGTTTAATAAGAACCAAGAATTTGTGTGAACCGGATAGATGGGGTGGGAGCTAACCTAGCAGCTAGAGTGTTGGGCCAGTAACAGTAAAAAATAAGTCGAAATGCACTTGAGCAAGGCACTTAACCCTAATTTACGACAGGGGTACCGTACTACCAGTGGCGGAAGAAGTACTCAATTATCATATACGAGTAAAAGTAAAGATGCCTTAATAGAAAATGACTCAAGTAAAAGTCATCCAGTAAAATACTACTTGAGTAAAAGTCTAAAAGTAGTTGATTTAAAATATACTTAAGTATCAAAAGTAAAATCAAAAGTATAAATAATTAAACATTCCATATATTAAGCAAACCAGACGGCACAATTTTCTTGTTTTTTAAATTTACGGAGAGCCAGGGGCACACTCCAACACTTAGACCTAATTTACAAATTAAACATTTGTGTTTAGGTAGTCTGCCAGATCAGAGACAGTAGGGATGACCAGGGATGTTCTCTTTATAAGTGCGTGAATTGGACAATTTTCCTGTCCTGCTAAGCATTTAAAATGTAACAAGTACTTTTGGGTGTCAGAGAAAATGTATGGAGTAAAAAGTACATTATTTTCTTTAGGAATGTAATGAAGTAAAAGTAAATGTTTTCAAAAATAGAAAAAGTACAGATACCCCAAAAAACTACTTTGGTAGTACTTTAAAGTATTTTTACTTAGGTACTTTATACCACTGCGTACTACTATGGCTGACCCTGTAATACAACACATTTCACTGCACCTATCCGGTGTATGTGACAATAACACATATTTTATTTTTGATAGAGGGAGTGAGTAGCAAGCTAAGCAATGCACACATTCACACAGAGAAAGGTGTTGCAGAACAGTATAGAACTACAAATCAGGGCTCGGTTTCCCTAAAGCATCTTAAGGATAAGTTCATCGTTAGAACCTTCGTAAGAGAATTCCGAGCCGTTTCCCAAAACTGTCTTTATTAATGTTGCACTTGAAATCGCCTCTAATCTAACGCCTGCCTCAGACCAATGGAAGAACAGTAAGCCGTTGGATGACGTTTGCCCTACTTTATACACAGAAAATCTTAGCAAACATAGAATTAAGATGTTTATCTGTCTCCCTGGTTGCCTAAAACTTCATAGTTTTAACATAAATAGCCTAAGAAGTTTGCAATGTTATAAACAAGCAGGGCCAACTCCAGGCATAAGAGACATAAACTGTCGCTTAGGGCCCCAGGCCTCTAGGGGGCCCCCAACCCCCCCAAAAAATAATTTTAGGGGGGGAACTCAATTTACTGTTGAGAGTTAGAATAGTACAAGTTCAAAATGTGGTTGTTTATCAGCAGTTTTTCTCTTGTTATGTCAGTCACTGACAGTGACTCAATTAGCCATGTCAGCTAACAATTTTTAGATTGGTAAATTAGTCTAGCAAGCTATCTAAACTTGTCATAATCATGGTCGAATACCGACCGGTCACACAGGGCACGTGCCCAGGGGCCCTGAAATCCATGGGGCCGACACTGATTTTGCTAGTCACTCTCACTCAGATATAATTAACATGGCATAAATCATGGCAAAATGGGTAGAATTGCAGGAAATTAACTGCCAAACTGCTAAATGCTTGTCTCTGCCCCATGAATTTATGAATTTAACTAAATTAGATAATAGCTAGATTATTATGCTAAATATTGACACCACTTTAATGTATGTGTAATCGATAGACATTTCTAGTATTAATCCAATAGGCTACATCTGAGATACTTCAATATTCGGACCTATTAGGCCTATAGGCTTCTATGATCTAAAAACTCACCCATTTCATTTTAGCCTAAGCAGTAATTTAAAGGTCAACATATTAGGTCTATGGCAACGTCGCTTAACTTGCTACTTCATGGTCAATTATTTGTATCATTTCAATTGTTTCATTGTAGAATATCTGTAGATCTATTTGAGGGGCGGCAGGCAGCCTAGTGGTTAGAGCATTGGGCCAATAACCGAAAGGTTGCTGGATCGAATCCCCGAGCTGACAAGGTAACAATGTTCTGCCCCTGAACAACCCGCTGTTCCCCGCTAGACTGTCGATTGTCGAATAATTTGTTCTTAACTGACTTGTCTAGTTAAATAAAGGTTCAATTGAAAATATATATAATAATTTGAAGCTCAATTCCTGCCAGCCATTATAGGCTACAATGATTTGTTGAGCAATTGTGAAAGAAATTGCCATCATATCCTATTTTTAGGTCACATTGATACGAACAAGGGAAGGAACGACTTTGACTTTGGCTTTATTTATTCTTGCTCACAGTTTACACAAACTGAAGAAATGCAGAATTTACATAATCAAACATTGCATACAAAATAGCACGAGGAAACACTTAGAATACATAACACAAGGAAAACAGAATACAAACACTTAAATACATAATAGGCTGCAGAACATGTCTTATCTTGATGGGAAAACTATATTGTGTCAACAACAAAAAATATTCTGAACAGTCATAAATCATTTAAGAGCTACAGCGAGCTCTTTAGCCTATATTCTGGAATCATTTTCAGCACGGGTATAGCTCCAGTAATTGACACAGTTTTACTTTGTAACGAGTGCACTGTGTGGTGTTTTGGGAAATGGGTGTGACATCTCCGGCCTTTACGATGCATCGTTAAAGCAGTCGTAAGCCTAAAGTCCATCGCTATGGGGAAACATGGCCCAGACCTTATGAATGAGGCTTACCTCCCTCCACTTTATAATAAGAAGCAAGAATCTGTGACGAACGGATAAATAGAGGGAGCTATCTGAGCAATACCAGAACCACTGCAGAGGGATATAGAGCTACACAGCTACAGACCAGACCCATCCAGTATATATTAAACACTAACAATAACCAGGGATCCAACTGAACTATATAGAAATACAGATGTACAATCATAATTTGATCACCATGTGAGAGACTGTAACGTCCTTTGCTTCACTGAAACATGGCTCACTGGAGAGACTCTATCCGAAGCGGTGCAGCCAACGGGTTTCTCCACGCATCGCGCTGACAGAAACAAACATCTTTCTGGTAAGAAGAGGGGCGAGGGCGTATGCCTCATGGCCAATGTGACATGGTGTGATGAAAGAAACATACAGGAACTCAAATCCTTCTGTTCACCTGATTTAGAATTCCTCACAATCAAATGTAGACCGCATTATCTACCAAGAGAATTCTCTTCGATTATAATCACAGCCGTATATATCCCCCCCCAAGCAGACACATCGATGGCTCTGAACAAACTTTATTTAACTCTCTGCAAACTGGAAACGATTTATCCGGAGGCTGCATTCATTGTAGCTGGGGATTTTAACAAGGCTAATCTGAAAACAAGACTCCCTAAATTTTATCAGCATATCGATTGCGCAACCAGGGGTGGAAAGACCTTGGATCATTGTTACTCTAACTTCCGCGACGCATATAAGGCCCTGCCCTGCCCCCCTTTCGGAAAAGCTGACCACGACTCCATTTTGTTGATCCCTGCCTACAGACAGAAACTAAAACAAGAGGCTCCCACGCTGAGGTCTGTCCAACGCTGGTCCGACCAAGACTGCTTCCATCACGTGGACTGGGAGATGTTTCGTATTGCGTCAGATAACAACATTGGCGAATACGCTGATTCGGTGTGCGAGTTCATTAGAACGTGCGTTGAAGATGTCGTTCCCATAGCAACGATTAAAACATTCCCTAACCAGAAACCGTGGATTGATGGCAGCATTCGTGTGAAACTGAAAGCGCGAACCACTGCGTTTAATCAGGGCAAGGTGTCTGGTAACATGACCGAATACAAACAGTGCAGCTATTCCCTCCGCAAGGCTATCAAACAAGCTAAGCGCCAGTACAGAGACAAAGTAGAATCTCAATTCAACGGCTCAGACACAAGAGGCATGTGGCAGGGTCTACAGTCAATCACGGACTACAGGAAGAAATCCAGCCCAGTCACGGACCAGGATGTCTTGCTCCCAGGCAGACTAAATAACTTTTTTGCCCGCTTTGAGGACAATACAGTGCCACTGACACGGCCTGCAACGAAAACATGCGGTCTCTCCTTCACTGCAGCCGAGGTGAGTAAGACATTTAAACGTGTTAACCCTCGCAAGGCTGCAGGCCCAGACGGCATCCCCAGCCGCGCCCTCAGAGCATGCGCAGACCAGCTGGCCGGTGTGTTTACGGACATATTCAATCAATCCCTATACCAGTCTGCTGTTCCCACATGCTTCAAGAGGGCCACCATTGTTCCTGTTCCCAAGAAAGCTAAGGTAACTGAGCTAAACGACTACCGCCCCGTAGCACTCACATCCGTCATCATGAAGTGCTTTGAGAGACTAGTCAAGGACCATATCACCTCCACCCTACCTGACACCCTAGACCCACTCCAATTTGCTTACCGCCCAAATAGGTCCACAGACGATGCAATCTCAACCACACTGCACACTGCCCTAACCCATCTGGACAAGAGGAATACCAATGTGAGAATGCTGTTCATCGACTACAGCTCGGCATTCAACACCATAGTACCCTCCAAGCTCGTCATCAAGCTCGAGACCCTGGGTCTCGACCCCGCCCTGTGCAACTGGGTACTGGACTTCCTGACGGGCCGCCCCCAGGTGGTGAGGGTAGGCAACAACATCTCCTCCCCGCTGATCCTCAACACTGGGGCCCCACAAGGGTGCGTTCTGAGCCCTCTCCTGTACTCCCTGTTCACCCACGACTGCGTGGCCACGCACGCCTCCAACTCAATCATCAAGTTTGCGGACGACACAACAGTGGTAGGCTTGATTACCAACAACGACGAGACGGCCTACAGGGAGGAGGTGAGGGCCCTCGGAGTGTGGTGTCAGGAAAATAACCTCACACTCAACGTCAACAAAACTAAGGAGATGATTGTGGACTTCAGGAAACAGCAGAGGGAACACCCCCCTATCCACATCGATGGAACAGTAGTGGAGAGGGTAGCAAGTTTTAAGTTCCTCGGCATACACATCACAGACAAACTGAATTGGTCCACTCACACAGACAGCATCGTGAAGAAGGCGCAGCAGCGCCTCTTCAACCTCAGGAGGCAAAAAGCACTCACAAACCAAAAGCACTCACAAACTTCTACAGATGCACAATCGAGAGCATCCTGGCGGGCTGTATCACCGCCTGGTATGGCAACTGCACCGCCCTCAACCGTAAGGCTCTCCAGAGGGTAGTGAGGTCTGCACAACGCATCACCGGGGGCAAACTACCTGCCCTCCAGGACACCTACACCACCCGATGTCACAGGAAGGCCATAAAGATCATCAAGGACATCAACCACCCGAGCCACTGCCTGTTCACCCCGCTATCATCCAGAAGGCGAGGTCAGTACAGGTGCATCAAAGCTGGGACCGAGAGACTGAAAAACAGCTTCTATCTCAAGGCCATCAGACTGTTAAACAGCCACCACTAACACTGAGTGGCTGCTGCCAACACACTGACACTGACTCAACTCCAGCCACTTTAATAATGGGAATTGATGGGAAATGATGTAAATATATCACTAGCCACTTTAAACAATGCTACCTTATATAATGTTACTTACCCTACATTATTCATCTCATATGCATACGTATATTCTGTACTCTATATCATCGACTGTATCTTTATGTAATACATGTATCACTAGCCACTTTAAACTATGCTACTTTGTTTACATACTCATCTCATTTGTACATACTGTACTCGATACCATCTACTGTATCTTGCCTATGCTGCTCTGTACCATCACTCATTCATATATCCTTATGTACATATTCTTTATCCCCTTACACTGTGTACAAGACAGTAGTTTTGGAATTGTTAGTTAGATTACTTGTTATTACTGCATTGTCGGAACTAGAAGCACAAGCATTTCGCTACACTCGCATTAACATCTGCTAACCATGTGTATGTGACAAATACAATTTGATTTGATTTGATTTGATGTTGCAAGATAACCTTCCTATTATAGTGCAGGAAATTTAAAACTTGTAGTGTATTTTGATGTTAAAAAAGGTTTGCAATTTCCATTTACAAACAATGTATCAACCCCTACAAAAAAAAGTCCCTTAATTATAATCCACATAAATTCACATTTCCTATTGCTGCAGGATTATTTTCCTGCTTTAGCAAACATGGTCAAATGAAGATCCTACATCTGTACTGCAGAGTAGTACAGAGCCACAGACTAGACCCAACCTCTTATTCAGTAATACCAGACTGTAATAAAAATAACCTGTTTGGACTGGATAGAAGGAGAAATACCTGAGCCGTGCTCACAATCACACACAGAACTGAATTGTTGCAGCAGGGTACAGAGCTACAGAGATACATTTAACACCTACATCAAGCAGTAAACCGGACCATCTCCCATCCTGGTATACTGATGTCTTTTTTTAGTTGATGAAACGTCATGCCGCTGCATAGTCTACCTAGTCCCAAACCATAGGAATGAGGCCTAACTCCATCACTTCAGAAGAAGAAGAAAGAAGAAAGAAGAAGGAGAAGGAGAAGAAGAACCTGGTGTGAACCAGCTACGTAGAGGGAGCTAGCTTAGCAATCCTCACACTCACAGCAATACAGAGAAAACTGCTGCAATGGTACAGAGCTACAGACCAGAGCACTCATTTACACACTGCTATCCAGCGGTGAACTGCCATCCCTCATCCCACTACTGATGTCTTATTTAGCTGTGGAGAAATCACCTTGCGCCCATTGGGTGTGCTGCAGCACAGTATAGAGCTACAGACCAGACCTCTCATTTAACACCAGAGTCCAGCGATAAACTAGCAGGGCCACTCGGCCATTCCTCATCCCACTACTGATGTCTTATTAAGCCGAGGAAAAATCACCTAGGCTCCCACTCCTGCTAGGCCACAGATAACCACTTCAGCAGTGAGATCATCAAATGCCATACCTACAGTACACAACTAACAACTCAACCATCTCTCTTCGCACTACTGATCTGTCTTCTTTAGCTGAAGAAAAATGGTGTCGCTGGGTAGCCTGCCTAGTCCATCCCCAAAACCTGACATTGCTCTCAGCCTGCCTCCTGCAATCAGAGCTCAGGTGTAAGCTAAGCACACAGTTCCCAGGCAGCACAAAGGGAGAACTCTCTCTAGCTGCCTTGCCTAGAGATATTACTTTTTTTTAAATGGCGGTGTGAATTGATGAATCTTTCCTCTCTAGTCCACACATGAGCATGGGGAATAAATTGCCTCCAGAGTTGACATGTCTTCATTTCTATACAGACAAAGTACAGAACATTGCCCTAAGTGAAAATAAGGTGCCCCTAAGGGCCAGCAACTACACTAGTACTACACTTACAGTATTTGTCCACTGTGAATAAGGCTTGGTCCATGTTATAGAGTTTTCCCAATGCTTGAATCATTGTTTCGGCTAGAATGGTAATCACACATCAAACAGTACTTACAGTTTTCCAACATCACGCATTACTAATCGCTTACGACAGTTTTTCACTTGTGATGGACGCTTGCTGAAATGGAGAATGGTGTGTGTGATGAGTCATATACTATCTGATGATGTTCCCTGGGTCAAAGCATTTGAGAAAATATTTCAAACATATCATTTTCAAAACACCTGCAGATATCAGACATTTACCTACCATATTATTTTTTTATTCATCTTCAGGGGCCGAATATAGTTATAGTTGCATATAATTGTGTATTGAGGAAATATGACACAATGTTGATGTCTTGTCAAACACACAAACACACGGAACAGGAAACGTTATTTTTAGGCGACCTGCCCCTCCCTTTCTGAAGCATAGTCTAGTAGCCTTCTGGGAAATAGATTTTTAATTAGAGAAGAATTCATTTAACCTTTTCAATGCTAGTAGTGTGTGTGAATGTGTACGTGTACGTGTACGTGTGGTGTGGAGTGGTGTGGTGTGGTGTGGTGTGGTGTGGTGTGGTGTGGTGTGTGTGTGTGTGTGTGTGTGTGTGTGTGGGTGTGTGTGTGTGTGTGTGTGTGTGTGTGTGTATGCGTGTGTATGCGTGTGTATGCGTGTGCATATGCTATCTGCTATGTAGCTACTCTACTGTGTAAAAATCTGCTCTCTGCCACTGCTCCAGCTTTGTCATAATGTCTGTGGTGAACGATTTGCTGCTGGCAATATGTGAGATATAGATTGTGACTTGTTGGGGGTATCAACGGGTCGTTGCAGGGTAATTCACACCGAGAACCGCAGGTGAGAGGAAAGATATGATTGCTTATAGGGTGGCCATGTGGTGAAAACCCATCATGCTAGTAATATGCTGATGTCGCCTTGCACCACAATCGTGCCACACATGAAGCACAGCTGCTGTTATTGTGGTATGAAAAAGACCAAAGTATGGCCTGATATAAGTCAAAATGGCCGCTACTTCCACCTAACATAAAGGACCTAGAAACAGGGAGCAAAACAATTACAAAGGAAATACATTACAGTGCCCTCAGAAAGAATTCAGCACCCCTTAACTTTTTCCACATCTTGTTTTGTTAGAAAGTTGATTCAAAATTGATTTATTTGTCATTTTTTGTCAACGATCTACACAAAATACTCTGTAATGTCAAATTGGATAAAAATGATAACATTTGTGACCCGTTTCAGAAAGCTAAGCATATGTCGCATGTCACTACTTCACAGGAGAGGGATTTGAACATAGTTTGTATTTTATTTTTATCAACATACGTTTTCTGGCAGAAATGCTTTCTGGAAATGTGTACTTTAATGTACCTTAATAACAAACTTGTACGCCATCTGTAAATACAAATAGCATTGATAAATGCTAAGCCTAGTTGGTTTAGCCATGGAAAAAGGTGAGAACCTTCCCCGTTAGCCATAATTGGCAGAGATAATGGGTGGGCTGGACATGCTGAGAGATGAGTTCAGATTGGTCTGCCATGTAGCATGCTTCTGTCAATAACATGAGCTGCTCATTATGTGTCCTTGCCACCCCTGTTTTTTTTTTCAAGATATAACGTTAACCATCGAGAACATTGATCTGGTGGGTCACATTTGTAAAAAAATGAATAAATAAAACACTAATGTATCTTGATTGCATAAGTATTCAACCCCCTGAGTCAATACATGTCAGAATCCCCTTTGGCAGCAAGTCTTTCTGGGTAAGTCTCTTAGAGTTTTGCACACCTGGATTGTGCAATATTTACGCATAATTATTTAAAAATTCTTCAATCTCTGTGAAGTTGGTTGTTGATCATTGCTAGACAGCCATTTTCAAGTATTGTCATAGATTTTCAAGCTCATTTAAGTCAAAACTGTTGCTAGGCCACTCAGAAACATTCTATGTCGTCTTGGTAAGCAACTCCAGTGTACATTTGTACTTGTGTTTTAGGTTATTGTCCTGCTGAAAGGTGAATTTGTCTCCCAGTGTCTGGTGGAAAGCAGGTTTTTCTCTAGGATTTTGCCTGTGCTTTGCTCTATTCTATTTATTTTATCATGAAAAAACTCCCTAGTCCTTGCCGATGACAAGCATACCCATAACATGATGCAGCCACCAACATGATTGAAAATAAGAAGTGTGGTACTCAGTGATTTGCCCCAAACATAACGTTTTGTATTCCGGATATAAAGTTCATTTCTTTGACACATTTTTTGATGTTTTACTTTATTGTCTTATTGAAATCAGGATGCATGCTTTGGAATATTTTTTATTCTGTACAGGCTTCCTTCTTTTCACTATGTCAATTAGGTTAGTATTGTGGAGTAAGTACAATGTTGTTGATCCATCCTAAATGTTCTCCTATCACTGCCATTAAACTCAGTGATGGTTTTATAGTCACCATTGGCTTCATGGTGAAATCCCTGAGCGGTTTCCTTCCTCTCCGGAAACTATACACTGGGTGTATTGATACACCATCCAAAGTGTAATTAAAAACATCACCATGCTCAAAGGGATATTCAATGTCTGCTTCTTTTGTATTTTTACCCATCTACCAATAGGTGACCATCTTTTTGAGGCATTGGAAAACCTCCCTCGTCTTTGTGGTTGAATCTGTGTTTGGGGATCACTGCACTGACTGAGAGACCTTACAGATGAGGAAGTTAAAAAAAAGAAAGTGAAACATAATTATTGGACAGAGAGTGAGTCTATGATTTATTATGTGGCTTATTATGTGACTTGTTAAGCACATTTTTTACTCCTGAACTTATTTAGGCTTGCCATCACAAAGGGGTTCAATACTTAATGACATATTTGTTTTAAACATCATTGCAGTATGACATTATGGGATATAAATATCAATGTAATACATTTGAAATTCAGGCTGTAACACAAGAAACTGTGTAAAGAGACAAGGGGTGTGAATACTTTCTGAAGACACTGTCTGAACAGTAACTGCTGTGCAGACCTTGTGATGAGAGGACAACATGGACCACTCTATGGCCTACATGCGGTAAAGAGATCAATGGAATGCAGAACAAGGACACAGTCACAGGCGCACATTCCAAAAATCTGATCTCACAAAGTGGATATTCGTCAAATCAGTAAAGATTTTTGTGTTCCAGCGGGCCCACAATGTGGTTACTAAAATACAATTAGTATATATTTGGCTGTTTCCGCTGTATAATATTTAGAATAGTCATTTTCAGGGTTAGAAACAAATTCAGCTAAATGCTAACTCCCGTTCGTAAACTGGTAGCACAGCTTGCCCTATAGAAATCGGTGGTGTTACTTAAAGCTGTTTTTAACTGTAATGCAGTTGATTGGTGATGACGACATGAACATGTGTTGGGGTTGACATCACATACAAGCATTATATTCAGATTTTTACCTTAATTAACATTGTGTGAAATGCACATAAACAATAGTGTAAATGTCAGACACATTTTCCCCACGTGTGATGCGTGAGCCACGTTGCCATGGCATTTCCATTGTTTTGGTTGAGTTTGATTGATCTCTTTAGCACATCTATTGTCCTAATGAGTGGCCTGGTTTACTGCCTGTTCAAGTACCACAAAGTGACCATTAACGCTCACCCACAGTCCACCCATTTAAACCACTATTTCGCTTTGTTTTCACCAAACAACACGTAAGCGCTAGAAAAACAGTAATCGCTCACACCTGCCTCTCATCCCACACACGTCTCCCGCCGACCGGCTTGAGCCTGATTGGCAGCTCATTTAGAGAACAATAGACAATTACTTTGCCGTGAAGTCCCAGCCGATTGCCCTCTGTTAAAAGGTAGCCTCCCCCTCTGGTTCACTGAGCCAGGTGACAGTGTGATGCTGTGTCCACAAAATGTAATCGTTTTGCTCACTGCTTACCCAATTGGCTAATGTGTAGGTATGAGTAGTTAATGGTCATAAAGAGGTAGGTAGTTAGAACACTTCCACCAGGTGTACCACAGTTTCTGTCAGAGCACAGATGAAGGTGGCTGGTTATTCATGTTGCCAGATGATGTTGAGGTCTCAAGCGAAGCACACGGATATAAAACTCCTCTGTATTTTACTCTAGTCTGTCTACGTTTTGACTAATTGTAACATAAATGTTCCACTAATACACTATTTATTCAATCCACTTTATGTTGTAAATCATACTAGACAACACATTCATAATGTATAGTGTACATCCTATTGTGTACATATCAGTTGTATTACTGTGGTTACAACTTTGTTACTTTTTAATTAGACTTTTGATTATTATTGACGTTGACATTGTTGAGGGAGCTTGCCAGTCAGCGGCTCACTGTACCTTTTACACCTCTGGGTATGTGAGAAATAAACTGTGATTTGATAATACAATTGTTATGTAGTGTTATGCTATAATAGGTAACCACCAAGCCAGGACTAAAGACGAAACTAACAGATAACTTTATTGCATAAAATGCACCATGCCCTGCGGTCTGCCTAGGTTAACAAGAATAATTAAAACAGTTTCTGTCTATCTTTAATTAGACTGGGAGTGTCAAATACGGCTTTTTCCACACAGGTGAGCACCGCCTGACATATTTCGGATGCAGTGGCAGGGACCCTTTGACCACAATCAGGCCTCTCTCTCTCTCTCTCCCTCCCTCCCCTTCTCCCGGATCACCTGTGCTGCTTCCATTAGGCCGTGCTGGGAGTATGGGGCGACCCGACGTACCGACGCTGACATTTCACACAGGAAGAAGCCTACTAGCTGATGAATATGGAACAGGGCAATTATGGTTGTTATCGGCCCACTTCTCTGTTGCACGCATACTCTACTGCTAAAGTGTGTGTGTGTGTGTGTGTGTGTGTGTTTGTTCTTCAGGTGGACAGGTGGTCAGAGCAGGGGAACTGGAGAGTGGAAAAGTGAGTGGGAGGTAGTCTGGATGAGATGTGTCTGTCATTTACGTTCATCTTATTTCCCGCTATGCTTCAGTGTTATTTCTCAGTTCTAAAGAACTGAACATGAGAGGAAAGTCTCACAGGGGAAGAACACCCTGTAAAAAGATGTTGCACCTGACTCAAAGCACCAACGGCTTGGGGAACAGACAAGACAATATTAGCATATCCACACACAGTACAACACTTGTTCCATTTCCCATTTCAGGCTTGAATGAACCACAATAAACCCATACACAGCAAGGAGTCAAAAAGTAAACTCCCAACAGACGAACAATGAATCAAACGAGCCAAATCCTTGACCCTAGTTATCCTCAATGCACATTGGAAGGGGATGGTGAGGAGTGGTGGGGAGGGTGGGAGGGAGAATAACATAAAGAGTGAAAGAGAAACAGAGAGAGAGTTCAACATTAGGAGAGAGAGGTAGAATGAGAGAACAAGAGAATAGAGAGTGCCATAGATAATATTTCACTCTGCATTGGGGAAGAGAACAGGACAGGATGACTCATGTTTTTGTCTACCTCCGACTACTTCATCCACTCTTGGCTAAGTGCAATCCCTGGTGTCCCCTTTTCTTCTTCTCCTCCCCTCCTCTCCTCCTCTCCTTTCCTCTCCTTTCTCCTTTCCTCGCCTCTCCCCTACACTGCTCAGGAAGGCAATCAGGCCTGGCCAAAAACATATGCCCATACCCTTGGTTCGCATGTCAAATGGCACCCTATTGCCTATATAGTGCACTACTTTTGACCAGGGCCGATGGGGTAGTAGTGCACTATATGGTGAATAGGGTGCCATCTGGGACGCACGCCTTACGTTTCACAGGCTGACGACAGCATTAGGCTTTAAAAAAACCTAGCCTTTATTACACTTGTTCGTACAGCACATGCATGAGCTGTCTCTTTACGTCCTGAGATCCTCTTTGTCTAGTTGGAGGAGATATAGAACCATGTAGAATAATATGAACCACTTGGTTTTAGATGAAGGCTTTCTCTGTGATGTGGCTCTTAGTGGGGTTGTTCTATTTGGCCTATTTATATTATTTCACCTTTATTTAACCAGGTAGGCAAGTTGAGAACAAGTTCTCATTTACAATTGCGATCTGGCCAAGATAAAGCAAAGCAGTTCGACACATACAACAACACAGAGTTACACATGGAGTAAAACAAACATACAGTTAATAATATAGTAGAAAAGTAAGTCTATATACAATGTGAGCAACTGAGGTGAGATAAGGGAGATAAAGGCAAAAAAAAAGGCGATGGTTGCGAAGTAAATACAATGTAGCAAGTAAAACACTGGAATGGTACATTTGAAGTGGGAGAATGTGCAAGGTAGAGATAGAAATAATGGGTTGCAAAGTACCAAAATAAATAAATACAGTAGGGGGAGAGGTAGTTGTTTGGGCTAAATTATAGATGGGCTATGTACAGGTGCAGTAATCTGTGAGCTGCTCTGACAGCTGGTGCTTAAAGCTAGTGAGGGAGATAAGTGTTTCCAGTTTCAGAGATTTTTGTAGTTCGTTCCAGTCATTGGCAGCAGTGAACTGGAAGGAGAGGCGGCCAAAGGAAGAATTGGTTTTGGGGGTGACCAGAGAGGTATACCTGCTGGTGCATGTGCTACATGTGGGTGCTGCTATGGTGACCAGCGAGCTGAGACAAGGGGCGACTTTACCTAGCAGGGTCTTGTAGATGACCTGGAGCCAGTGGGTTTGGCGATGAGTATGAAGCGAGGGCCATGAAGCGAGAGCGTACAAGTCGCAGTGGTGGGTAGTAAATGGGGCTTTGGTGACAAAACGGATGGCACTGTGATAGACTGCATCCAATTTATGAGTAGGTTATTGGAGGCTATTTTGTAAATGACATCGCTGAAGTCGAGGATCGGTAGGATGGTCAGTTTTACAAGGGTATGTTTGGCAGCATGAGTGAAGGATGCTTTGTTGCGAAATAAGAAGCCAATTCTAGATTTAACTTTGGATTGGAGATGTTTGATGTGAGTCTGGAACGAGAGTTTACAGTCTAACCAGAAACCTAGGTATTTGTAGTTGTCTACATATTCTAAGTCAGAGCCGTCCAGAGTAGTGATGTTGGACGGGAGTGCAGGTGCAGGCAGCGATCGGTTGAAGAGCACGCATTTAGTTTTACTAGGATTTAAGAGCAATTGGAGGCCACGGAAGGAGAGTTGTATGGCATTGAAGCTCGTCTGGAGGGTTGTGTCCAAAGTGTCCAAAGAAGGGCCAGTAGTATACAGAATGGTGTCGTCTGCGTAGAGGTGGATCAGAGACTCACCAGCAGCAAGAGCGACATCATTGACGTATACAGAGAAGAGAGTCGGTCCAAGAATTGAGCCTTGTGGCACCCCCATAGAAACTGCCAGAGGTCCGGACAACAGGCCCTCCGATTTGACACACAGAACTCTATCAGAGAAGTAGTTGGTGAACTAGGAGAGGCAATCATTTGAGAAACCAAGGCTATCGAGTCTGCCGATGAGGATGTGATGATTGACGGAGTCGAAAGCCTTGGCCAGGTCAATGACTATGGCTGCACAGTATTGTTTCTTATCGATGGCGGTTAAGATATAATTTAGGACCTTGAGCGTGGCTGAGGTGCACCCATGACCAGCTCTGTTAATGACACTATCACAGAACAATTGTATCTTACATTCCACCGGAGAAGAAGTCCTTAGCCCATATATATATATATATATATATATATATATATATATATACACACACACACACAGTGGGGCAAAAAAGTATTTAGCCAGCCACCAATTGTGCAAGTTCTCCCACTTAAAATTTCCCACTGTAATTTTCATCATAGGTACACTTCAACTATGACAGACAAAATGAGAAAAAAAATCCAGAAAATCACATTGTAGGATGTTTTATGAATTTATTTGCAAATTATGGTGGAAAATAAGTATTTGGTCACCTACAAACAAGCAAGATTTCTGGCTATCACAGACCTGTAACTTCTTCTTTATTAGGCTCCTCTGTCCTCCACTCGTTACTGTAACGGTCTTCTAGGTGTGAAGGAGAGTCGGACCAAAATGCGGCGTGTAGATTGCGATCCATGTTTATTGTGACTATAGCAACATGAATCCAAATACAAACAGTGCAAAATAATAAACGTAATGAAAACCGAAACAGCCTAAACTGGTGCAAACTAACACTAAGGACAATCACCCACAAACACACAGTGAAACCCAGGCTACCTAAATATGGTTCCCAATCAGAGACAATGACTAACACCTGCCTCTGATTGAGAACCATATCAGGCCGGACATAGAAATAGACAAACAAGACATCCAACATAGAATGCCCACCCAGTTCACGTCCTGACCAACACTAAAACAAGGAAAACACACACGAACGATGGTCAGAACGTGACAGTACCCCCCCTCCAAGGTGCGGACTCCGGACGCACAACTTAAACCTATGGGGGAGGGTGTGGGTGGGCATCTGTCCGCGGTGGCGGCTCTGGCGCTGGACGTGGACCCCACTCCATAACAGTTTTAGTCCACCTCCTTAGCGTCCCTAGATAGGTGACCCTTCTTAATGACAGCTCGGGACAGAGGGTCAGCTCGAGACAGAGGGGCAGCTCGGGACAGAAGTAGCTCGGGACTGATGGGTAGCACAGCACTGAGAGGAAGCTCAGGCAGGTAGTTAGATCCGGCAGATCCTGGCTGGCTGGCGGTTCTGGCAGATCCTGGCTGACTGGCAGATCTGGAAGAGTCTGGCTGACTGGCAGATCTGGAAGAGTCTGGCCGACTGGCAGATCTGGAAGAGTCTGGCCGACTGGCAGATCTGGAAGAGTCTGGCCGACTGGCAGATCTGGAAGAGTCTGGCCGACTGGCAGATCTGGAAGAGTCTGGCCGACTGGCAGATCTGGAAGAGTCTGGCCGACTGGCAGATCTGGAAGAGTCTGGCCGACTGGCAGATCTGGAAGAGTCTGGCCGACTGGCAGATCTGGAAGAGTCTGGTCGACTGGCAGATCTGGAAGAGTCTGGTCGACTGGCAGATCTGGAAGAGTCTGGTCGACTGGCAGATCTGGCTGCTCCATGCTGACTGGCAGCACTGGCTGCTCCATGCTGACTGGCGGCCCTGGCTGCTCCATGCTGACTGGCGGCCCTGGCTGCTCCATGCTGACTGGCGGCCCTGGCTGCTCCATGCTAACTGGCAGCTCTGGCGGCTCCTTGCAGACTGGTAGCTCCTTGCAGACTGGCAGCTCTGGCGGCCCCTGGTTGACTGGCGGCGCTGGCGCTGGGCTGACTGGCGGCACTGGCGGCCCCTGGCTGACTGGCGGCACTGGAGGCCCCTGGCTGACTGGCGGCACTGGCGGCCCCTGGCAGACGGGCGGCGCTGGCGGCTCCTGGCAGACGGGCGGCGCTGGCGGCGCTGGGCAGACGGGCGGCGCTGGCGGCGCTGGGCAGACGGGCGGCGCTGGCGGCGCTGGGCAGACGGGCGGCGCTGGCGGCGCTGGGCAGACGGGCGGCACTGGCGGCGCTGGGCAGACGGGCGGCACTGGCGGCGCCGGGCAGACGGGCGGCACTGGCGGCGCCGGGCAGACGGGAAGCTCCGGCAGAGGCGCCGGGCAGACGGGAAGCTCCGGCAGAGGCGCCGGGCAGACGGGAAGCCCCGGCAGAGGCGCCGGACAGGCGGGAGGCTCCGGCAGAGGCGCCGGACAGGCGGGAGGCTCCGGCAGAGGCGCCGGACAGGCGGGAGGCTCCGGCAGAGGCGCCGGACAGGCGGGAGGCTCCGGCAGAGGCGCCGGACAGGCGGGAGGCTCCGGCAGCGGCGCCGGACAGGCGGGAGGCTCCGGCAGCGGCGCCGGACAGGCGGGAGGCTCCGGCAGCGGCGCCGGACAGGCGGGAGGCTCCGGCAGCGGCGCCGGACAGGCGGGAGGCTCCGGCAGCGGCGCCGGACAGGCGGGAGGCTCCGGCAGAGGCGCCGGACAGGCGGGAGGCTCCGGCAGAGGCGCCGGACAGGCGGGAGGCTCCGGCAGCGCTGGAGAGGAGGAAGGCTCTGGACGGATGGGCCGGAGAGACAGCCTGGTACGGGGAGCTGCCACCGGAGGGCTGGGGTGTGGAGGTGGTGACGGATAGACCGGGCCGTGCAGGCGCACTGGAGCTCTTGAGCACCGAGCCTGCCCAACCTTACCCGGTTGAATGGTCCCGGTCGCCCTGCCAGTGCGGCGAGGTGGAATAGCCCGCACTGGGCTATGCAGGCGAACCGGGGACACCGTGCGCAAGGCTGGTGCCATGTAAGCCGGCCCAAGGAGACGCACTGGAGACCAGATGCGTAGAGCCGGCTTCATGGCACTTGGCTCGATGCCCACTCTAGCCCGGCCGATACGCGGAGCTGGAATGTACCGCACCGGGCTGTGCACCCGCACTGGGGACACCGTGCGCTCCACAGCATAACACGGTGCCTGCCCGGTCTCTCTAGCCCCCCGGTAACCACAGGAAGTTGGCTCAGGTCTCCTACCTGGCGTAGCCATACTCCCTGTTAGCCCCCCCCCCAAGAAATTTTTGGGGCTGACTCCCGGGCTTCCATCCACGACGCCGCGCTGCCTCCTCGTACCAGCGCCTCTCCGCTTTCGCCGCCTCCCGTTCTTCCTTGGGACGGCGATATTCTCCTGGCTGAGCCCAAGGTCCTTTACCGTCTAATTCGTCCTCCCATGTCCATACCTCCTCGCGCTGCTCCTGCTGCTGCTTTCTCCTTTGCCCATTACCACACCGCTTGGTCCTGTTGTGGTGGGTGATTCTGTAACGGTCTTCTAGGTGTGAAGGAGAGTCGGACCAAAATGCGGCGTGTAGATTGCGATCCATGTTTATTGTGACTATAGCAACATGAATCCAAATACAAACAGTGCAAAATAATAAACGTAATGAAAACCGAAACAGCCTAAACTGGTGCAAAATAACACTAAGGACAATCACCCACAAACACACAGTGAAACCCAGGCTACCTAAATATGGTTCCCAATCAGAGACAATGACTAACACCTGCCTCTGATTGAGAACCATATCAGGCCGGACATAGAAATAGACAAACAAGACATCCAACATAGAATGCCCACCCAGTTCACGTCCTGACCAACACTAAAACAAGGAAAACACACACGAACGATGGTCAGAACGTGACAGTTACCTATATTAATGGCACCTGTTTGAACTTGTTATCAGTATAAAAGACACCTGTCCACAACCTCAAACAGTCACACTCCAAATTCCACTATGGCCAAGACCAAAGAGCTGTCAAAGGACACCAGAAACAAAATTGTAGACCTGCACCAGGCTGGTAAGACTGAATCTGCAACAGGTAAGCAGCTTGTTTTGAAGAAATCAACTGTGGGAGCAATTATTATGAAATGGAAGGCATACAAGACCACTGATAATCTCCCTCGATCTGGGGCTCCACGCAAGATCTCACCCCTTGGGTTCAAAATGATCATAAGAACGGTGAGCAAAAATCCCAGTACCACACGGGGGGGACCTAGTGAATGACCTGCAGAGAGCTGGGACCAAATTAACAAAGCCTACCATCAGTAACACACTACGCCGCCATGGACTCAAATCCTGCAGTGCCAGACGTGTCCCCCTGCTTAAGCCAGTACATGTCCAGGCCCGTCTGAAGTTTGCTAGAGAGCATTTGGATGATCCAGAAGAAGATTTGGAGAATGTCATATGGTCAGATGAAACCAAAATATAACTTTTTGGTAAAAACTAAACTCATCGTGTTTGGAGGACAACGAATGCTGAGTTGCATCCAAAGAACACCATACCTACTGTGAAGCATGGGGGTGGAAACATCATGCTTTGGGGCTGTTTTTCTGCAAAGGGACCAGGATGACTGATCCGTGTAAAGGAAAGAATGAATGGGGCCGTGTATCATGAGATTTTGAGTGAAAACCTTCCATCAGCAAGGGCATTGAAGATGAAACGTGGCTGGGTCTTTCAGCATGAAAATGATCCCAAACACACCGCCCGAGCAACGAAGGAGTGGCTTCGTAAGAAGCATTTCAAGGTCCTGGAGTGGCCTATCCAGTCTCCAGATCTCAACCCTATAGAAAATCTTTGGAGGGAGTTGAAAGTCCGTGTTGCCCAGCAACAGCCCCAAAACATCACTGCTCTAGAGGAGATCTGCATTTGGGAATAGGCCAAAATACCAGCAACAGTGTGTGAAAACCTTGTGAAGACTTACAGAAAACGTTTGACCTCTGTCATTTCCAACAAACGCTATATAACAAAGTATTGAGATAAACTTTTGTTATTGACCAAATACTTATTTTCCACCATAATTTGCAAATACATTTATTACAAATCCTACAGTGTGATTTTCTGGATTTTTTTCTCATTTTGTCTGTCATAGTTGAAGTGTACCTATGATGAAAATTACAGGCCTCTCTCTTCTTTTTAAGTAGGAGAACTTGCACAATTGGTGGCTGACTAAATACTTTTTTGCCCCACTGTATATGAAGAGGCGACTCCGGGATGCTTGCCTCCTAGGCAGAGTTGCAAAGAAAAATATATATCTCTGTCCAGTGTCTGTGTTCTTTTGCCCATCTTAATCTTTTATTTTTGTTGGCCAGTCTGAGATATGGCTTTTTCTTTGCAACTCTGCCAGCATCCCGGAGTCACCTCTTCACTGTTGACATTGAGACTGGTGTTTTGCGGGTACAATTTAATGAAGCTGCCAGTTGAGGACTTGTGAGGCATCTGTTTCTCAAACTAGACACTCAAATGTACTTGTCCTCTTGCTCAGTTGTGCACCAGGGCCTCCCACTCCTCTTCCAATTCTGGTTAGAGCCAGTTTGCACTGTTCTGTGAAGGGAGTAGTACACAGTTGTACAATATCTTCAGTTTCTTGACAATTTCTCACATGGAATAGCCAACATTTCATAGAACAAGAATAGACTGATGAGTTTCAGGAGAAAGTGATTTGTTTCAGGCCATTTTGAGCCTGTAATGGATCCACAAATGCTGATGCTCCAGACACCCAACTATTCTAAAGAAAGACAGTTTTATTGCTTCTTTAATCAGAACAACAGTTTTCAGCTGTGCCAACATATTGCAAAAGCATTTTCTAATGATCAATTAGCCTTTTAAAATGATAAACTTGGATTATCAAACATAACGTGCCATTGGAACACAGGAGTGATGGTTGCTGATAATGGGCCTCTGTATATCCTACTGTATGTAGATTCCATAAAAATATTCTGCCATTTCCAGCTAAAATAGTCATTTACAACATGAACAATGTCTACACTGTATTTCTGATCCATTTGATGTTATATTGATGGACATACAATGAGCTTTTCTTTCAAAAACAAGGACATTTCTAAGTGACCCCAAACTTTTGAACAGTAGTATATATATATATATATATATATATATATATATACACACAATTGATCTCTTCATTTAAATCACATGTTTGGCATACCCTCTGTATTTGGACATTCTACCACGTAATACTCTCGATGCTATACCCTCTGTCTGATATTACATAAGTCCTTTAGCTCACAAGATAACATGTATCTCTGTATTTAATTTATCTCTATGACATAGCCCCTGTTTGATCCTCAGCCAGGTCACCCTTTATACAAGTCAGTATTCGACGTCCATCCATGTCTGAGGATGTCGGGAGATGACGTGGAAAAAGGCCTCTAGGGGCAACAGTGAGCGCTGTTACCCTCAGGTTAATTTCCGTTTTGCTCGAGTGTTGGGGATGGCAGCTGGGCGTAAGGATCTACCTCTGATCCCAGCCTTAGAAAGTTGGTTTTTAGATGTTTGTTTGAAGCCTATCCCAAACCCTAACCATTTGGAATTGATGCCTAAACTTAAGATTTCAGAGATGATGACTAAACTTAACACTAACCTTAGAAATTCTGAGTTAATTCCTAAGCCTTAAACACTTCAAAATGTGACGTTTGAGAAGCATGGATGAACGTCTAATTCTGAAGTGAGAGTGTGAGAGCTAGTTGTTGATCCCATATACAGTACAGTTAATAGGATTTGAAATCATGTTACTTAACACCATTTTCAATATCACCGTAAACTCCTAATAATCCCTTATAGGATCCTTTCATGAGAACCAAAGCAGCCTATATTGGGAGTTGAATTGGGATTTTCAACGAGGAGGGTGGGACTGACGTCAAATTAATTCATTTTCTGTGACGATGTTTAATTTAAATGTACATGTACTACATGCCGTATGCTTCTGAAGTAGTACAGCTATGAACGGAATAAAATACTAAAAGCTATGCACAAGCGCCATAAAATTTAGCCAGCCTAAGATGTCAACAGTACTTCAAACAACATCCTGCTTTCCTGGAAAATATCCATATCAACTAACTAATAGTATAATTATGAGTTATCATGAGACAGTACAATGGAGACTACGGTTGCATCCCAAATGGCACCCTATTCACTATATAGTGCACTATGTTTGGCACAACAGTAGTGCACTACAAAGGGAATAGGATGCCATTTGCAACACACTATCACTGAAATACTTATTTACCCAAATCCAAACACCACAGAGAGTTCACCTCAGTAAAACAAAACATCACTTATCTCATTTATACCTAATGTGTTGCTGATGCCTTGTTACAGGGACTCTGTTAATGATACCATTCACTCAACACAGCAGCCATTTTAATTTCCCTTGCCTCAGAGAGAGATCACTATCCATCCCCCCCCCACACACACACACAGACACAGAGATCACTATCCATCCAAATGTATCTGGGGAGGGTTGACGCAAGGCAAGGTATCTAACAGCTATTTTGCGTAGCCTCTCCGAGCCATGAGATGAGAGTCGTACCTCTCGTCAGACTGAGCAATGAGAGGAGCACACACACACACACACAGACATATACACCTCCTACTTAATTATCTGCCTAATGGTGGAGGAGAATGGCGTTTAATTACTTTGGCCCAGATTTAGAATTATGTGAGCGAGAGAAAGAGAGCGAGAAGGGAGGGGGGGGTGGGGGGCAAATGGATGTAATGTTGCGAGGATAAATGGAGTGATGGGATGATTTGCAGATGTTAGCACATATGCAACAAGCGTAGCAGACGTTCTGAAAATACCACATCCGGTGTTCATTTCACCGTTATACAATCTGGTGAATAAGAGCGGGCGTTGTCACATTAAATATAGCTATTTAATATACAGTAAACATAAGATAAGCTCCGAGCATAAGCTGACCAACTGGCAAGTGTCTTCACTGACATTTTTAAACCGTCCCTGACTGAGTCTGTAATACCAACACGTCAAGCAGTCCCTATGCCCGAGAACACTAAAGTAACCTGCCTAAATGACTACTGACCCGTAGCACTCACGTCTGTAGCCATGAAGTGCTTTGAAAGGCTGGCCATAGGCTCACATCAACACCATTATCCCAGAAACCCTAGGCACACCCTAATTCACATACCGTCCCAACAGATCCACAGATGATGCAATCTCTATTGCACTCCATACTGCCCTTTCACACCTGGACAAAAGGAACACCCATGTGAGAATGCTGTTCATTGACTACAGCTTAGCATTCAACACCATAGCATCCACGTAGCTCATCACTAAGCTAAGGACTCTGGGACTAAACACCTCCCTCTGCAACTGGATCCTGGACTTCCTGACGGGCCGCCCCCAGGTGGTAAGGGTAGGTAACAACACATCTGCCACCCTGATCCTCAACACGGGGGCCCCTCAGGCGTGTATTCTCAGTCCCCTCCTGTACTCCCTGTTCACTCATGACTGCATGGCCAGGCATGACTTCAACAGCATCATTACGTTTGCCGCTGACACAACAGTGGTAGGCCTCTTCACTGACAACGATGAGACAGCCTATAGGGAGGAGGTCAGAGACCTGGCCGTGAGGTGCCAGGATAACAACCTCTCCCTTAACGTGATCACGACAAAGGAGATGATTGTGGACTACAGGAAAGGAGGACCGAGCATGCCCACATTCTCATCGACGGGGCTGTAGTGAAGCAGGTTGAGAACTTCAGGTTCCTCGGTGTCCACATCACCATTAAACTATCATGGTCCAATCACACCAAGACAGTCATGAAGAGGGCACGACAAAACTTATTCTCACTCAGGAGACTGAAAGGATTTGGCCTGGTGTCTCTGATCCTCAAAAAGTTCTACAGCTGCACCATTGAGAGCATCCTGTCTGGTTGCATCACTGCCTGGTAGGGCAACTGCTCGTCCTACCCAGACTATCTGCATGGTAGACCACCTGGTAGATGTAGTCTCTTATGGTCAATCTTCCAATGATATGCCTACAAATACGTCCCAATGCTGCAGACACCTTTGGGAAAACGTGGAAAAGGTAAACGTACTCCTAGCTCCTCCACAGCCATATAAGGAGTCATTGCCATGAGGCGGTTTCAAAAAATGCGGCACTTCCTGATTGTATTTTTATCTGTTTTTTTTTTCTGTAACATCAGTTCTGTGGCACTCACAGACAATATCTTTGCAGTTTTGGAAACGTCAGAGTGTTTTCTTTCCAAAGTCAATTATATGCATAGTCGAGCATCTTTTCGTGACAAAATATCTTGTTTAAAACGGGAACGTTTTTCATCCCAAAAATAAAAGAGCGCCCCCTATATCGAAGAAGTTAACAAAAGGCTAAGCTTGTGTTTGAATATATTTATTTCATTTGCGATTTTCATGAATAGGAAACGTTGCGTTATGGTAATGAACTTGAGGCTATGATTACGCTCCCGGATACGGGATTGCTCGACGCTAGAGGTTAATGGCACCTGTTTGAACTTGTTATCAGTATAAAAGACACCTGTCTGCAAGATCTCACCCCGTGGGGTCAAAATGATCACAAGAACGGTGAGAAGCATTTCAAGGTCCTGGAGTGGCCTAGCCAGTCTCCAGATCTCAACCCCATAGAAAATCTTTGGAGGTAGTTGAAAGTCTGTGTTGCCCAGCAACAGCCTAAAAACATCACTGCTCTAGAGGAGATCTGCATGGAGGAATGGGCCAAAATACCAGCAACAGTGTGTGAAAACCTTGTGAAGACTTACAGAAAACGTTTGACCTCTGTCATTGCCAACAAAGGGTATATAACAAAGTATTGAGATAAACTTTTGTTATTGACCAAATACTTATTCTCCACCATAATACACAAATACAGTGCCTTGCGAAAGTATTCGGCCCCCTTGAACTTTGCAACCTTTTGCCACATTTCAGGCTTCAAACATAAAGATATAAAACTGTATTTTTTTGTGAAGAATCAACAACAAGTGGGACACAATCATGAAGTGGAATGACATTTATTGGATATTTCAAACTTTTTTAACAAATCAAAAACTGAAAAATTGGGCGTGCAAAATTATTCAGCCCCCTTAAGTTAATACTTTGTAGCGACACCTTTTGCTGCGATTACAGCTGTAAGTCGCTTGGGGTATGTCTCTATCAGTTTTGCACATCGAGAGACTGACATTTTTTCCCATTCCTCCTTGCAAAACTGCTCGAGCTTAGTGAGGTTGGATGGAGAGCATTTGTGAACAGCAGTTTTCAGTTCTTTCCACAGATTCTCGATTGGATTCAGGTCTGGACTTTGACTTGGCCATTCTAACACCTGGATATGTTTATTTTTGAACCATTCCATTGTAGATTTTGCTTTATGTTTTGGATCATTGTCTTGTTGGAAGACAAATCTCCGTCCCAGTCTCAGGTCTTCCGCAGACTCCATCAGGTTCTTCCAGAATGGTCCTGTATTTGGCTCCATCCATCTTCCCATCAATTTTAACCATCTTCCCTGTCCCTGCTGAAGAAAAGCAGGCCCAAACCATGATGCTGTCACCACCATGTATGACAGTGGGTATGGTGTGTTCAGGGTGATGAGCTGTGTTGCTTTTACGCCAAACATAACGTTTTGCATTGTTGCCAAAAAGTTTAATTTTGGTTTCATCTGACCAGAGCACCTTCTTCCACATGTTTGGTGGGTCTCCCAGGTGGCTTGTGGCAAACTTTAAACAACACTTTTTATGGATATCTTTAAGAAATGGCTTTCTTCTTGCCACTCTTCCATAAAGGCCAGATTTGGCCTTTAGTGCAAGGCACTGTAACAAATTACCTTTTAATGGCATGAGACCGAGGCTCTGGATGGCTGCAAACTTTCTACTTTTAAACTCGGACAAAACAGAGATGATTGTTCTAGGTCCCAAGAAACAAAGAGATCTTCTGTTTAATCTGACAATTAATCTTAATGGTTGTACAGTCGTCTCAAATAAAACTGTGAAGGACCTCGGCGTTACTCTGGACCCTGATCTCTCTTTTGAAGAACATATCAAGACCATTTCAAGGACAGCTGTTTTCCATCTACGTAACATTGCAAAAATCAGAAACTTTCTGTCCAAAAATGATGCAGATGTAACGGCTTTCTTTTGGTGAAGTAGAGTCGGACCAAAATGCAGCGTGGCTATTGTGATCCATGTTTATTTAACAATGACGAAACACGAACTGTACAAAAACAATAAACGTAATGTGAAAACCGATACAGCCTAAACTGGTGCAAAGTAACACAGACAGGAACAAGGACACTAAGGACAACACGGGGGATTTGACCTGCTTTGTTTCCGACCTGGGCCGGTTCACCCCTCCTTAGACAACCTGGTGGTCCCGGGCTCCCCCAGGAACACCATATCGATACCGAACTTAGCGTGGACACCCGTTCGACATAGCGTGCTGCAGCCCAGAGCTCCTCTGTGACTTGGATTACAGGCACATGCCACTGCACCCGGCGACCAGACCCGCTGAGCAGGCACCAGTCTCTCGTACCTGTCGCACGGCCGTGCTGCCTCCTCATATCGCCGCCGCTCAGCTTTCGCTGCCTCCAGCTCTGCTTTGGGGCGGCGATATTCCCCAGCCTGTGCCCAGGGTCCCTCTCCGTTCAGTATCTCCTCCCATGTCCAGGAGTCCTGTGATACCGGCCGCTGTTGTTGCTGCTGCTGCTGCTGTCGTCGCTGTCTTTTACCACGCCGCTTAGTCCTTGGTTGGTTGGTGGGTGATTCTGTCACGGTCGTCCTCCTCTTCATCTGAAGAGGAGAGGCGAGAAGGATCGGAGGACCAAAATGCGGCGTGATATGTGTCTATGTTGATGGCTTGTTTCAGCGCAGCTCGCATTAGCTTCACGGTTGTTATTTTGTTTACTGTTTTTGTATAGTGTTTTAGTGTTCAGTTCTTTCTTTAATTAAACATTCAACATGAACACATATCACGCCGCATTTTGGTCCTCTTCAGATGAAGAGGAGGACGACCGTGACAGCAGAAAAATGTATCCATGCTTTTGTCACTTCTAGGTTAGACTACTGCAATGCTCTACTTTCCGGCTACCCGGATAAAGCACTAAATCAGCAAGGGCTGATTTCAAGGTTTTACCGCTAACCTACAAAGCATTACATGGGCTTGCTCCTACCTATCACTTTGATTTGGTCCTGCCGTACATACCTACACGTACGCTTCGGTCACAAGACGCAGGCCTCCTAATTGTCCCTAAAATTTCTAAGCAAACAGCTGGAGGCAGGGCTTTCTCCTATAGAGCTCCATTTTTATGGAACGGTCTGCCTACCCATGTCAGAGACGCAAACTCGGTCTCAACCTTTAAGTCTCTACTGAAGACCCATCTCTTCAGTGGGTCATATGATTAAGTGTAGTCTGACCCAGGAGTGGGAAGGTGAACGGAAAGGCTCTGGAGCAACGAACTGTCCTTGCTGTCTCTGCCTGGCCGGTTCCCCTCTTTCCACTGGGATTCTCTGCCTCTAACCCTATTACAGGGGCTGAGTCACTGGCTTACTGGGGCTCTCTCATACCGTCCCTGGAAGGGGTGCGTCACCTGAGTGGGTTGAGTCACTGAGTGGGTTGAGTCACTGATGTGGGGTGCGTCATCCTGTCTGGGTTGGTGCCCCCCCTTGGGTTGTGCCGTGGCGAAGATCTTTGTGGGCTATACTCAGCCTTGTCTCAGGATGTTAAGTTGGTGGTTGAAGATATCCCTCTAGTGGTGTGGGGGCTGTGCTTTGGCAAAGTGGGTGGGGTTATATCCTTCCTGTTTGGCCCTGTCTGGGGGTTTCCTTGGATGGGGCCACAGTGTCTCCTGACCCCTCCTGTCTCAGCCTCGGGGGACTACGGTCAGTTTGTTATATCTGGAGTACTTCTCCTGTCCTATTCGGTGTCCTGTGTGAATTGTCCTGCTCTCTCTAATTCTCTCTTTCTCTCTTTCTCTCTCTCTCTCGGAGGACCTGAGCCCTAGGACCATGCCTCAGGACTACCTGACATGATGACTCCTTGCTGTCCCCAGTCCACCTGGCTGTACTGCTGCTCCAGTTTCAACTGTTCTGCCTTATTATTATTGTACCATGCTGGTCATTTATGAACATTTGAACATCTTGGCCATGTTCTGTTATAATCTCCACCCGGCACAGCCAGAAGAGGACTGGCCACCCCACATAGCCTGGTTCCTCTCTAGGTTTCTTCCTAGGTTTTGGCCTTTCTAGGGAGTTTTTCCTAGCCACCGTGCTTCTGCACCTGCATTGCTTGCTGTTTGGGGTTTTAGGCTGGGTTTCTGTACAGCACTTTGAGATATCAGCTGATGTACGAAGGGCTATATAAATACATTTGATTTGATTTGATAGTTGAAGTATACCTATGATGAAAATTACAGGCCTCTCTCATCTTTTTAAGTGGGAGAACTTGCACAATTGGTGGCTGACTAAATAATTTTTTGCCCCACTGTAATTAGCAGATTTGGATAGAAAACAAGCTAAAGTTTTCAAAACTGTTAAAATAATGTCTGTGAGTATAACAGAACTGATATGGCATGCGAAAACCAGAGGAAAATCCAACCAGGAAGTACTATTATTTTGAAAGGCTGTCTTTCCATTGAAAGCCTATCCACCATACAAAGACTTAGGACCCAGTTCACGAGCTCTATGGTTTCTTCTACATGTGGCCAGTCTTTAGGCATTGTTTCAGGCTTTTACTCTGAAAAATGAGGGAGATACAGCACTTTCAATCAGTGGCCAGTGGAAATTTCCAGACAGCAGCCATGCGCCTGATCGGGGACGCGCCTTTCTTGTTTCTCCATTCCTATTGACGAAGCTTTAGTCCGGTTGAAATATTATTGATTATTTATGACAAAAACAGCCAGAGCATTGATTTTAAACATCGTTTGGCATGTTTCTACTAACTTTTATTGTACTTAAAAAAAAAAAAAATTGTCTGGACTTAGTGCACACGTGCCTTGTGCATTCGGATTACTGGACAAAACGTGCAAACAAAAAGGCGTTTTTTGGACATAAAGAGGGACATTATCGAACAAAACAAACATTTATTGTCTAACATGGAGACCTGGGAGTGCCACCAGATGAAGATCATCAAAGGTAAGTGAGTAATTTTAATGTTATTTTGGACTTTTGTGAGCCCTCTCCTTGGCTGGAAAATGGCTGTATGGGTTTCTGTGGCTAGATGCTGACCTAACATATTCGCAAAGTGTGCTTTCGCTGTGAAGCCTTTTTGAAATCTGACACAGCGGTTGCATTAAGGAGAAGTTTATCTTTATTCGTATGTTTAACACTTGTATCGTTTATCAATGTTTATGATGAGTATTTCTGTAATTTGATGTGGCTCTGCACTTTCACCGGATGTTTGTTTGGGACAAGGCATTTCTGAACATAACGCGCCAATGTAAACTGAGATTTTTGAATATAAATATTAACTTTATCGAACAAAACATATATGTATTGTGTAACATGAAGCCCTATGAATGCCATCTGATGAAGATCATCAAAGGTTAGTGATTCATTTAATCGCTATTTCTGACTTTTGTGAGCCCTCTCCTTGGATGGAAAATGGCTGTATGGTTTTCTGTGACTAGGTGCTGACCTAACATAATTGCATGGTGTGCTTTCGCAGTAAAGGCTTTTTGAAATCGGACACTGTGGTTGGATTTACAAGAAGTTTATCTTTAAAATGGTGTATAATACTTGTATGTTTGAGGAATTTTAATTATGGGATATCTGTTGTTTTGAATTTGGCGACCTGCAATTTCACTGGCTGTTGTCGAGGTGGGACGCTACCGTCCCACTTGTACCAGAGAGGTTAAAACCCGTTTTTCAACCCCTCCACAAATTTTCCGTTAACTTCTTGGTGACAGGGGCCAGTATTTTCACATCCGGATGAAATGCATGCCCAAATTCAACTGCCTGCTACTCATCCCAAGAAGATAAGATATGCATATTATTAGTAAGATATAATTGGGATAGAAAACACTCTGAAGTTTCTAAAACTGTTTGAATCATGTCTATGAGTATAACATAACTTATTTAGCAGGCGAAACCCTGAGGACAAACCATTCAGATTTCTTTGTTGTCGAGGTCACTCTCTTTTCAATGGCGTTTCATTGGGAATCCAGATTTCTAAGGGACCTTCTTGCAGTTCCTACCGCTTCCACTGGATGTCACCAGTCTTTAGAAATTGGTTGAGGTTTTTCCTTTGTGTAATGAAGAAGTAGCCCTGTTCAGAATGAGGGTCACTTGTAGTGTACTGTTAGATAGAGGTGCGTGACCAGAAAGCTAGCTACAGTTTGTTTTCCTTTGGTATTGAACACAGATCATCCCATCTTCAATTGTATCGATTATTTACATAAAAAAATACCTAAAGTTGTATTACAAAAGTAGTTTGAAATGTTTTGGCAAAGTTTACAGGTAACTTTTGAGATATTTTGTAGTCACGTTGCGCAAGTTGGAACCAGTGTTTTTCTTGATCAAACGCGTCAAATAAATGGACATTTTGGATATATATTGACGGAATTAATCGAACAAAAGGACAATTTGTGATATTTATGGGACATATTGGAGTGCCAACAAAATAAGCTCGTCAAAGGTAAGGCATGAATTATATTTTTATTTCTGCGTTTTGTGTCGCGCCTGCAGGGTTGAAATATGCTTTTCTCTCTTTGTTTATGGAGGTGCTATACTCAGATAATAGCATCGTTTGCTTTCCCCGAAAAGCCTTTTTGAAATCTGACATGTTGGCTGGATTCACAACACGTGTAGCTTTAATTTGCTATCTTGCATGTGATCTCATGAAAGTTAGATTTTTATAGTAATTTCTTTGAAATAGGCGCTCTGCATTTTCCCTGGCTTTTGGCCATGTCCCACACTAGTTTGGAAAGTCGGTTAGGACATCTACTTTGTGCCAGACACAAGTCATTTTTCCAACAATTGCTTGCAGACAGATTATTTCACTTATAATTCACTTTAACACAATTCCAGTGGGTCAAAAGTTTACATACACTAAGTTGACTGTGACTTTAGACAGCTTGGGAAATTCCAGAAAATTATGTCATGGCTTTAGAAGCTTCTGATAGGCTATTTGACATAATTTGAGTCAATTGGAGGTGTACCTGTGGATGTATTTCAAGAACTACCTTCAAACTCAGTGCCTCTTTGCTTGACATCATGGGGAAATCAAAAGAAATCAGCCAGTCAGACAAATTGTAGACCTCCACAAGTCTGGTTCATCCTTGGTAGCAATTTCCAAATGCCTGAAGGTACCATGTTCATCTGTACAAACAATAGTATGCAAGTATAAATACCATGGGACCACGCAGCCATCATACCGCTCAGGAAGGAGACATTTTCTGTCTCCTAGAGATCAAGTTCAAATCAATCCCAGAACTACAGTAAAGAACCTTGTGAAGATGCTGGAGGAAACAGATACAAAAGTATCTATATCCACAGTAAAACGGGGTCCTATATCGACATAACCTGAAAGGCCGCTCAGCAAGGAAGAAGCCACTGCACCAAAACCGCCATAAAAAAAGCCAGACTACGGTTTGCAACTGCACATGGGGCCAAAGATCGTACTTTTTGGAGAAATGTCCTCTTGTCACGTTCTGACCTTTATTTCCTTTGTTTTGTCATTATTTAGTATGGTCAGGGCATGAGTTGGGGTCTATGTTTGTTTTTCTATGTTTTGGGTATTTCTAGGTTTCGGCCTAGTGTGGTTCTCAATCAGAGGCAGGTGTCATTAGTTGTCTCTGATTGAGAATCATACTTAGGTAGCCTGGGTTTCACTGTGTGTTTGTGGGTGATTGTTCCTGTCTCTGTGTTTGCACCAGATAGGGCTGATTTAGGTTTTCACGTTTCTTGTTTTTGTTAGTCTAGTCATGTATAGTTTCTTCATTAAAGAACCATGAATAATCACCACGCTGCGTTTTGGTCCGCCTCTCCTTCAACTCAAGAAAACCGTTACACCTCTGGTCTGATGAAACAAAAATAGAACTGTTCGGCCATAATGATAATCATTTTGTTTGGAGGAAAAAGGGGGATGCTTGCAAGCCGAAGAACACCTTCCCTACCGTGAAGCACGGGGGTGGCAGCATCATGTTGTGGGGTGCTTTGCTGCAGGAGGGACTGGTGCACTTCACAAAATAGATGGCATCATGAGAGGGAAACTTATGTGGATATATTGAAGCAACATCTCAAGACATCAGTCAGGAATTTAAAGCTTGGTCGCAAATGGGTCTTCCAAATGGACAATGACCCCAAGCATACTTCCAAAGTTGTGGCAAAATGGCTTAAGGACAACAAAGTGAAGGTATTGGAGTGGCCATCACAAAGCCCTGACCTCAACCCTATAGAACATTTGTGGGCAGAACTGAAAAAGCGTGTGCGAGCAATGAGGCAAACCTGACTCAGTTACACCAGCTTTGTCAGGAGGAATGGGTCAAAAGTCACCCAACTTATTGTGGGAAGCTTGTGAAAGCTTCCCCGAAATGTTTGACCCAAGTTAAACAATTTAAAGTCAATGCTTCCAAATACTAATTGAGTGTATGTAAACTTCTGACCCACTGGTAGTGTGATGAAAGAAATAAAATCAGAAATAAATCACTCTACTATTATTCTGACATTTCACATTCTTAAAATAAAGCAGTGTTCATAACTTACCTAAGACAGAACATTTTTACTAGGATTCAATGTCAAGAATTGTGGAAAAACTGAGTTTAAATGGATTTGGCTAAGGTGTATGTAAACTTCTGACTTAAACTGTAGCCTCGCTACTGCATTGTCGGTTAAGGGATTGTAAGTAAACATTTCACTATAAGGCCTATACCTGTTTTATTCTGCACATGTGACAAATACAATTTAATTTGATAAGCACATACAGTTAAAATAGTATAATTTAATGGCTCATTATTGCTGCTGACTATATTATTATGTGATCATTATCTCTGTCTAAAAGGTCCCTGAAAGATGAATATGGGTTAGCTTGTCAATATTCTATCACCACAGCTACTAGCCTGAGAATTGGTTATGGCAGGTGAGAATAGCCTGCTAAAAAAATGTTTGCATTTGAAATGAAAGACTATAGAAGAGATGGGGGGAAAATGTGGACACCCATCTTTTCTCCTCAGATGACATTTGCTCCCTGGGCAATGTAAACATTGAAAGGGGATTGCACAGTGTGTTTCTACTGTGGCCACTGTAGTGTCCCTAGTTAAACTGAAAAGACACGAGGAGAGGGCAAAAAAACGAGCACAACCCTCTATCCTGAGATGACATTTGTTCCCTGCCAAAGAAATAACACGTGGTTCACAAAATAACCCTGTGTAAAAAAAAAAATCAAAAAACACATTGAAACATTGAAAGGGAAAAGAGGGTACATTTATATAAATATTCTATCATGACTGCTACCAGCGTGAGACTTGGTTACGACTGCTGAGAACAGCTTGTCAACAAAGTGTTCTTAGTCGAACTGAAAAGAAAGGACATGGTAGAAATAGTGCACTATGTAGGATATAGGGTGCCATTTGGGATGCATGGAAGGGAAAGAAATTAGGACACCCCGCTTTACCTCAGATGTCATTTTGCTCCATGCCAAAGGGCATTGCCATCAAACTGAGCCTGGTGGTTTAATCCTGAATAATCTGTCTTCAAAGGCAGAATCACTTGGGTAAAAAATGGAGCTCTCACTTTATCAACATCTCAGCTCGTAGGAAGGAAGTCACGAAGGCTCAGGCTGTGTCCCGCTTCTTTACCCTACTCACACACTTCCCTTGAAGGATTTAAAACAGATTGGATGGGTGGAAACATTGGCTGGAAGGAGAGGTAGGGTGCAAGTGCACAGCTGCAGTGGTTTCGTCTTCCACTAATCTGAGGAGAGGAGACCCATAGAGACGACAGGAAGACACTGAGTGTGGAGGCGAAGTGCTGATGCAACGGTAAAAGGCGATTATCCACACATCATACACACCAAACAACTGTCCAATAGGAGTGTGTGTACATACTGTCCAGATAACAATGATGCGTAAATATGGACCTGAATAAACGCCCATGCTGCATATAGAGCTGCTCAAGTGTTTGTGTTTGTGTGTGTTTGTATGCATTTCTGTCTGTGTGTGAGTGTATGTGCGTGCATGCATGTGGATACATGTGTGTTACCATATGTTACTGTGTGTGTGTGTGTGTGTGTGTGTGTGTGTGTGTGTGTGTGTGTGTGTGTGTGTGTGTCTGTGTGTGTGCGTGCGTGCGCGTGCGTGCTGAAGTGTAATCAGAAGGCCTTGATGCCCTGCGGTGGCTCCCTCTACATCTGAGAGACTCTCATGGTTGAATCATAGATGATGGGTTCTGTAAACCATAAATGTTGAACATCACCTACAGTGTTCACACAAAACAGAACCGCTCGAGGATCTGGGTATAGAAATAGCTGAGCAATGTGTCACGTCAAATCAAACGCCTGTCCGTGGGGTATAAACCACTTTAACCATGACAGGGAGTTAGAACAAACATAAACCTATTCATATGAATACGCTAACATACCGCAAACAGACACATACGCATGCAAACACACAGACAAATGTGCTGTAGGATAATGTATCTGTTTCCATTCACAAATATGAATAGAATACAATGTACACTATTTTTTTGCGTGGGTTAAGCTTGACAAAATACCTTTGGGTCGAAAACGTTGCACAGTAAAACTGGAAGAGCAATCGACAGTGTGCAGTTTGTAATTCATTCATTAATATGCACAGTTCACACGTCCAGACTGCACAAACAACGTATATACACAGTTAGTTTGCGCTGTAGAGACAATAACAGTGGATGTTACAAGGGGATTGAGAGAGATCCTATTCATTGCAGCATCTCCGTACGGAAGGCCTTCAGCTGCTAACTTTCAATGTCCGAACTCCAGCTATGAAGCCCAACGAGCAAATCAATAGCGTATTGAACGAGGTCAGGTTCAAAACGTCTTGTTATTTTATTCTCTCTCTCTCCGCCTGTCTCTCTCTGACTAACAGCTGAGGCCTGCTGACACCGAAGAAAGTCAAATATCAGAATGACATGATTCAAAGGTAGCAGTGTATCCGTAGCACACCTAACAGCCACAACGCGGACGCTTTGTACCAACAAACACCCTGCCGATGCTTTTATTTATCTCAAAACAGGGTTTCACTCGCAAAACTGTAACAGGACATTTGGGAGTGTAATTTTGGAAAGTGGGGCATGAATCGTTGTCATGGTTATACAAAGATGTGCTTTCATTCCGTACCGGAGTGGTGAAGTGGAATCAGGAAGGAACTTTGTCATCATTTAAGATGATTTGACGTTGAGGACATTTTAACCCTAATAACTGACGTTAGTAAATAGTCTAATCCATCTCCATCGATGACTCTTATTAAACCTGCATCCATCTAGTGAAACTGGTTGGAAGGGCTTGGACTGGAGTGGCCTGCTGGGCTTTGGCAATTGGAGAAGACGAAAGTCTTCTATTCCTAACAGGCAGACCATGGAGCAGCCATCTTGGACAGCTGATCTACTATTGACTACCAGTCAGAGGGCACAAACTGTGGCGAGACAGATGACAGGGATAAAGCTCCCTGACAGTAAATGGGCCTCAAATGAAAGATTTCCCATCCATGCAATGAAAAACCACTAGCAGAGCCAGTAAAGTGGCTGACTGTCGCCCCATGAACACACACACACACACACACACACACACACACACACACACACACATACACACACACACACACCCTACTGCAGCGCGATGGCAGTCAGAGTTACAGCTTTGTTTCTGCTTGATAATGTGCTGACAGTGATTACATTATCCCTATATCTCATTTGATAGAGATCCCAGCATATTGTCTCACAAATAAAGCAGATTGTCCAATTATGGCCAATGGATGTATCCATCCTTCTGAGTACCCCATTGAGGCCCATCTGCATCATTGGTAATCTCCCTCAGGGCATGGCCAAACATAAAGACAGGGCCTGGAGATGTAGCATGCTAATGGGCTTACAGCACAGCAACAGTGGTGTTCTCTGAACCATCCTCAGGCGTTCAGAACCAACGGTGCTACTCAGAGCTCAGAGTTCGCTCCGCTGTTAAAGCCTGGTGACTTCATAATGAGACCCCTAGACTCACCTCACAGACGGCTTTAGATGGCTTCAGTTAGATGAGAGAGATGAGTTTGGGAATATGCTTTGAGAGCCAATCTGAGAACCCACAACCGCACGTGCGCACAGACACAAAGAAGCACACAGAGGCATGCAGACGCACGCATACGCACACTCCCAAACATCCTATCCGCCCCCTGGCGTGCTAACCATGTAGTCAGTCCTCCCCTCAACCATCTTTCCCTGGACCTCTCTCATGAACATGCTCTCACAGACTCACGCCAGAATTAGCCATTCATCCATGTTTCTCAAACTTCAAATTTCGAAGTTGTTCCAACCGTCTAATGTCAAAGTGTTTAAGGTTAGGTATTAACTCGGCATTTTGAAGGTTAGGGTTAAGTTTAGGCATAAACTCCGAAATCTTAAGGTTAGGCATCAACTCCAAATGGTTATGGTTAGGGTTAGGGTTAGGCTTAACCCTCCTGTTGTGTTCCGGTCGAATTGGACCGATTTACAAATTCTCTCTGAAAAATGTAGTTCATTACATCTGATTGTCATAAGGTTCCATGACTTTGTCCACACAGGGCATCTGAACACACAAATTACACTTTGATGATTTTCATTAAATTTAGAGTGTTTTATTTAACTTTTGTACACCTGTGGTGTTCCCGGTCAAAAATGACCGGTCATTAGAGATGAATGGGTGAGACTACAATTAGTGAATAAAAATGAGTTCAGGCACATGCCCATTCATCAGATGGACACACTTCCGCTCCCAGACCCCCAAACACACACCTCACTCCCCTTCTTGGCTTCCATGGCAACCCCCGCAATAACCTTTCTCCAATAGAATCTTTCCCCCACGGGAACCACACCTGTTGGCATTCTCACAAACAATCGCAACTTTGTTTCAACAATATATTGTCTCGCAGCTCTGGTATAGAAATCTTTTTTGAGGCCTTGCTCACAATTCATCCTGTGGCAGCACAGTGACCAAACGATATGCTGTATGCGAGGCTCTTGATCATATCTTTGATCATGACACTGGTGAGGAGGAGAGAGGCCAGGAAACTGACAGTGAAGGTGCTTTTCTCGCAGCGCTGGTTTACTCAAAAACAAGCTGTATGAGCTCAGGCCAATGAGGCCTACAGGCCATAAATAGCAAATAGAAGTTCAAAACTTGTAATGTTCACAAGAACTTAAGCTGATAAAAAAGATATAACACAACATTAGGTGATAATATATGTATTATTAAAGACTTAAAATCAACTATAATGGGGTGGTCATTTTGGACCGGGAACACAGAATGAATTAACATGAAACGAACACAACAGGAGGGTTAAAACAAACAACTTGCTATCGCTGGAATCAGAGGTAGATGTGCCCTCCTGTGCCCTTCTGCCTTCCCTGTCCACAACACCCTAGCAAAACTGAAACTTACTTGAAGATAACAACCGCTCACTGTTATACTGACTTGTATCATGGGTGACCTGCCTGCTCTGATTGGCCAAACTAACTGCTGACTTTTCAGATGGGAAAAGGGTTGCCAACCACTTAAGTGTTTCCTTTCTTTGAAAATATAAATTCTGCCTGCATGTCCTCCGCTTGTGTTTGGTCAATCATTTATGTGGCAGAAATGAAAACGGGCCTAGGAGAGGATTGTGCAATCACCATTCAACTGGAGCGCTTGTGAAAAACCACGTATTCAAAGTCCGTCCTCAACCATTAGGCACAGTGGGGGTGTACAGAGAGAGTTGCAATCATGTTTGAAACGTTGATAGAAGAGGTTCAAACACTGTGTGTGTGTGTGTGTGTGTGTGTGTGTGTGTGTGTGTCTAAACAAGCTCTGATGTGTTATGGAGCTATTAGCATAAATTGTGTCATGGTTCTCTGTCTCTCCCAGCCTCTCCCCGCAGCCAGACACCATATGCATTTGCCAAGTATATGTCCATCTCCATCCTCCCACTTTCTCCAATCACACAGATTGAGGGGAAGCCTCTGCCATCACAGAACAAGGGGAAGCCTCTGGCATCAAAGACTGAGGGGATGCCTCTGCCATTACAGATTGAGGGGAAGCCTCTGCCATCACAGATTGATTGTACAGCTCCCATTCTTTCTCACTGCGAGACAAAATCTCTGTCTCTCTTTGTTTCACTCTCTCTCTCTCTCTCTATCCCTCCCTCCCTCCCTCTCTTTCTTGCCCCCTGTCTCCTCCCTCACAGACACCGGGCACTGTTTACTAAGGGCTGTAGATGCCAAGCCATTGCCATGGGCTATGGAAATGGACAATTATTTTCTCTCTAATTCAGAAGTGGTTTTAAAGGAGCAAAAATACCTGAAATCTACTGAAAAATGGAGGATCCCTTTAACAGATAATGTTGAGACAGTCAGTTATTTATCTATGTATCTGTCAGAGTCGTGTGTATAGGTGGCAGGGAAGTCAGGCGCAGGAGAATCAAACGGAGTGTAAATGGAGTCCTTTAATAAATGCCCACTTAACATGCTCCAAACACTAATATGTACATACATAAATAAATAAACACGGGTACGAGGACCCGTCCCGCACCTATACAACCATAAAACAACACTGACAATAAAACAATATCTGACAAAGACATGAGGGGAAACAGAGGGTTAAATACACAACAGGTAATGAATGGGATTGAAACCAGGTGTGTGGGAAGACAAGACAAAACCAATGGAAAATGAAAAATGGATCAATGATGGCTAGAAGACCGGTGACGTCGACCGCCGAGCACCGCCCGAACAAGGAGAGGCAACGACTTTGGTAGAAGTCGTGACAGTATCTAAGAATACATTGGGTACTGGATGGAAAAGACTTACGATAAGACTGAGATGACACAGCTGTGGTGTTGCTAATCCTCAATAAAATAAGCTGAGAAGACATTGGTATACACTACATTAACCTCACACCCAAGATAGAAGTTCCCAGCAAACCGGGAACATTCCCAGAACATTACCCAAGATTCCCACAAAGTTCTAGTCATGGTTTTATCGAACATTAGGAAGATAACATCTTAAAACCAAAACACATGTATTTTTTCATTAGTGTATTGTTTATATAGTCCCGAAATGTTTTGAATGTCAGCAATCACATTTTCAAGAGATAACTTTCAAAGTACAGAAATATAGCCGGTATGATGCTGGTTGGTCCCTGTGAGGGATTAGTGTGTGTGTGTGTGTGTGTGTGTGTGTGCGCATGTGTGTGTAAGGCAGAGGAGAGGTGAGTCCCAGCCCATGGCTGAACTCTTCAACTCTTCACTGGGCTGTTCTCCTGAGGGCTGCTGCCCTAAGATAGGCCTCTGCATAAATATACAGAAGCTGCACTCCTCTGATAAACGCACTACCCAGAATGAAGGAATCTCTCTCTCTCTCTCCCTCCCTCCTAAGGGTTACGTTGGTGCACTGGTACACAGGAGAGAGAGCAAGAGAGGGAGTGAGAGGAACAGGGAAGGGAAGGGAGGGGCTGGTGGGACCACAGTTCAACATTTAAAAGGAGTTTAATAAAAGGATCCACCTTCAAGATGGGTCGCTACACGTGTGATAACAGCTTAGAAGGGCTACAGTCCACAGGTAAAGGGATGAGCAGCGGCATGAATCAAATGACTTTATTCACAGCCATGATTATGTTGATATTCAAGTGCTCAATTTGCATGGTGGTTAGTGGAACATTATCACATTAAACCATCAGAGCAACGGAACGTGTACAAAGGGAGTGCAGTGCTCTGGCTTCATAGTGCTTTGATGGCTCAGAACAGAACAGAACAGTCATGGGTGGATGAAAGTGACGTAACCATGGAGTCAGATGCATTGAAAACAATTATGAGCCTGATTAATTTGGAGTGTTGCCGTATTCTAGTTAGCAGTGTGTAAGTGTGTGTGTGTGTGTGTATAACTTTTCTAACAGCACTGAAATGGGAGAAACACATGTCTCTAATGAAGTGATATTATCCCTTATCCCCCCATAGACACCACAGCTTTGAAGATAAACTAGAGATGAAGAAAGGAACAAAATGAAGGATGAGAGATATATTTCATTGGAATTACCAGCCCTCCTCTCCCTAAATCAAACCTGTTCTGTCTCAAATTTTAGGAGCCAGGCAGGGAGAGAGGGAAGCAGAGCCTGTTCTGTCTCAAATTTTAGGAGCCAGGCAGGGAGAGAGGGAATCAGAGCCTGTTCTGTCTCAAATTTTAGGAGCCAGGCAGGGAGAGAGGGAAGCAGAGCCTGCCCTGTCTCAAACTTTAGGAGCCAGGCAGGGAGAGAGGGAAGCAGAGCCTGCTCTGTCTCAAACTTTAGGAGCCAGGCAGGGAGAGAGGGAATCAGAACCTGTTCTGTCTCAAATTTTAGGAGCCAGGCAGGGAGAGAGGGAAGCAGAGCCTGTTCTGTCTCAAATTTTAGGAGCCAGGCAGGGAGAGAGGGAATCAGAACCTGTTCTGTCTCAAATTTTAGGAGCCAGGCAGGGAGAGAGGGAGAGAGAGAGGCAGAATCTGTTCTGTATCAAATTTTAGGAGCCAGGCAGGGAGAGAGGGAAGCAGAGCCTGCTCTGTATCTAGCCAAATGAAAAGGCAAATGCTGTGCTCTAGTATCTGCCATCCTCAGCGCTCTTACATCTTCTATGGATATCCCGTCTCGCCCGGTGCTCTTAGGGATATTAGTTGTGTCAGTACTTTCTTTTACCTTTATTTAACTAGGCAAGTCAGTTAAGAACAAATTCTTATTTTCAATGACGGCCTAGGAACAGTGGTGTTTATACTTGCGTACTATTGTTTGTACTGCCTTGTTCAGGGGCAGAATGACAGATTTTTACCTTGTCAGCTCGGGGATTTGATCTTGCAACCTTTCGGTTTCAAGTCCAAAGCTCTAACCACTAGGCTACCGGCCGGCAGCCTATGGTGGTTAGGGAGGGACTGGGAGACTCACTGCTGCTGCTCTAAAGGAGATGTGCATCCCCAGGTCATGGAGAGGTCAAGTATTCCACACTACTACTACCAGTTCTAGACATACTACAACAGTAGTTCTAGTACTATAGTAGTTCTATACTGCTACTCCTGCCATATATGCCTATTCAGATTAGATTTATTAGGATCTCCATTAGTCTTCGCCAATGGCGACAGCTAGTCTCACTGGGGTTTGACACATAACAAAAAATACATTGCCGACAAAAGACAATTTCCATACATTTAAAAACATAAACATGTAGTCTGTGTGTGTATCTATCAGCTACACATACATGTCAGTACTTACACAACAAGTAGGTCACATTGAGGCGTTGTGCCGTGAGGTGTTGCTTCGTTTGTTTTTGGGAACCAGATTCGCCGTTCACTTGTTTGTTATAAAAACCAGAAGTGACGAAGTGAGTCTTTCCTCAACTCTTAGCCAAGAGGGACTGGAATGCACATCCAGAAAATTATGTCATGGCTTTAGAAGCTTCTGATAGGCTAATTGACATAATTTTAGTCAATTGGAGGTGTACCTGTGGATGTATTTCAAGGCCTACCTTCAAATTCAGCGCCTCTTTGCTTGACATTATGGGAAACACTAAATAAATCAGCCAAGACCTCAGAAAAATTAATTGTAGACCTCCACAAGTCTGGTTCATCCTTGGGAGCACCTAAAGGTACCACGTTCATCTGTACAAACAATAGTACGCAAGTATAAACACCATGGGACCACGAAGCCGTCATACCGCTCAGGAGGGAGATGCGTTCTGTCTCCTAGAGATGAATGCACTTTGGTGCGAAAAGTGCAAATCAATCCCAGAACAATAGCAAAGGACCTTGTGAAGATGCTGGAGGAAACAGGTACAAAAGTGTCTATATTCACAGTAAAACGAGTCCTATTTCGACATAACCTGAAAGGCCGCTCAGCAAGGGAGATGCCACTGCTCCAAAACCACCATAAAAAAGCCAGGCTATGGTTTGCAACTGCACATGGGGACAAAGATCGTACCTTTTGGAGAAATGTCCTCGGGTCTGATGAAACAAAAGTAGAACTGTTTGGCCATAATGACAATTGTTATGTTTGGAGGTAAAAGTGGGAGGCTTGCAAGCCGAAGAACACCATCCCAACAGTGAAGCACGGGGGTGGCAGCATCATGTTGTGGGGGTGCTTTGCTACAGGAGGGACTGGTGCACTTCACAAAATACATGGCATCATGAGAGGGAAACTTATGTGGATATATTGAAGCAACATCTCAAGACATCAGTCAGGAAGTTAAAGCTTGGTTGCAAATGGGTCTTCCAAATGGACATTAACCCCAAGCATACTTCCAAAGTTGTGGCAAAATGGCATAAGGACAACAAAGTCAAGGTATTGGAGTGGCCATCACAAAGCCCTGACCTCAATCCTATAGAACATTTGTGGGCAGAACTGAAAAAAGCATGTGTGAGCAAGGAGGCCTACAAACCTGACTCAGTTACACCAGCTCTGTCAGGAGGAATGGGCCAAAATTCACCCAACGTATTGTGGGAAGCTTGTGGAAGGCTACCCGAAACGTTTGACCCAAGTTAAACAATCAAAGGCAATGCTGCCAAATGCTAATTGAGTGTATGTAAACTTCAGACCCACTGGGAATGTGATGAAAGAAATAAAAGCAGAAATTAATCATTCTCTCTACTATCATTCTGACATTTCACATTCTTAAAATAAAGTGGTGATCCTAACTGACCAAATACAGGGAATTTTTACTGTGATTAAATGTCAGGAATTGTGAAAAACTAACTGACCTAATACTGGGAATTTTTACTATGATTATATGTCAGAAATTGTAAAAAAAACGGAGTTTAAATCTATTTGGCTAAGGTGTATGTAAACTTCTGACTTCAACAGTACCTTAAAAAAAAGGTAGGGGCATGGTTCAGAATGCAGAGCATCTCCTTCACATAGAGTTGAACAGGCTGTTGATTGTGGCCTGTGGAATGTTGTCCCGCTCCTCGTCAATGGCTGGATATTGGCGGGAACTGGAACACTCTGTCGTACACGTCGATCCAGAGCATTCCAAACATGTTCAATGGGTGGCATGCCTGGTGAGTTTGCAAGACATGGAAGAACTGGGACAGTTTCAGCGTCAGCTCTGTGTCCAGACCCTTGTGAGCATTAGCCCACTGAAGTCAATTATGACACCGAACTGCAGTCAGGTCAAAACCCTGGTGAGGACGAAGAGCATGCAAATGAGCTTCCCTTAGACTGACAGTTTGAGCAGAAATTCTTTGGTTGTGCAAACCCACAGTTTTCATCAGCTGTCTGGGTGGTTGGTCTCAGACGATCCCGCAGGTGAAGAAGCCAGATGTGGAAGTTCTGGGCTGGCGTGGTTATACGGGGTCTGCGGTTGTGAGGCCGATTGGACATACTGACAAATTATCTAAAATGACCTAAATTAACATTAAATTCTCTGGCAACAGCTCTGGTGGACATTCCCGCAGTCAGCATGTCACTTGGCCAATTGCACACTCCCTCAGAACTTGAGGCATCTGTGGCATTATGTCATGTTAAAAAATGGCACATTCTAGAGTGGCCTTTTACTCTCCCCAGCACAAGGTGCACCTGTGTAACGATCATGCTGTTTAATTAGCGTATTGATATGCCAGACTTGTCTAGTGGATGGATTATCTTGGCAAAGAATGAATGCTCATAGCAGGAATGTAAACAGATTTGTGCACAACATTTGAGAGAAATAAGCTTTTTGTGAGTATGGAACACGGGACCAAAACATTACGTTGCGTTTATATTTTTGTTCAGTGTAAGTTTAAGTATGAAAATATCCAGAACTCATTTCCCTACTGTTCCATTTTTCTCTCTCCCTATTTCAAAACAGACAATAATTATGCTTATCTTGTGACAACTCGACATTGCATGCCAGGCTCAGACAGAGAGAAGAGCGAGGAGAGAGGGGTAAGTAGGAGGAGGACGGAGAAGAGAATGGGATTGTTGATGAAGTTTGGCCAGCGTGTTTGCGTGCATGGTAATAATCGTGTGGCTGGCACAAATCAATCCCAGAAATCTGTATGCTTGGCAAGGCTCTAACAAAGACCAGCCATGTGGAAAATAGGCCTGGTGTCACCCCAAACGACCTGTGGAGGCGTACCGCCTCACACCCCAGCTCCTACCAGAACAACTGTGGAGTGACCGAGAGTGACTCACACCCTGGCCCCATACCGCACCACCCCCTTTTTTACCCCAGCCCTTGTCACTGTGTGGAAAATAGGCCCAGCGTCACCCCAGACGACCTGTGGAGTGACGGGGACAGACCCAGACCCGTACTACACCGTCTCACACCCAGGCTCCTACCGCTTGCCCTATCAACTACTGTACCTCTCACTGGATTCAAACATGCAACCTTTGGCACCATACTTACGCCCATTGGCAAATGCTTACGCCCATCCGTCATCAGTGGAGGCTGCTTAAATGCTTAATAATGGCTGGAGCGGCGCGAATGAAAGGGCATCAAACGCATGCATACCATGGAAACCATGCATTTGATGTTTTTGATACCATTTCACTTACTCTGCTCGAGCCATTACCACAAGCCCGTCCTCCCCGATTAAGGTGCCACCGTCATCCTTTGTCCGTCATCCCCGTCCACAACCGGAACCTACTTGAAGGTAACAGAGCTCAACGTGGCCCCTAGAGGCCAGTTTCCGCTGAACGTGCTCCAGCATGTATATTTCACTGGTCATCCCCAAAGCCAACTCCCCCTTTGGCCACCTTTCCTTCCAGTTCTCTGCTGCCAATGACTGGAACGAATTGCAAAAATGACTGAAGCTGGAGTCTTATATCTCCCTCACTAACTTTAAGTATCAGCTGTCAGAGTAGCTTACCTATCATTGCACCTGTACACATCTGTAAATAGCCCACCCAACTACCTCATCCCCATATTGTTACTTATTTTTGCTATTTTGCACCCCGGTATCATCATCTGCACATCTATCCCTCTAATGTTAATGCTAAATTGTAATTATTTCGCCACTATGGCCTATTTATTGCCTTACCTCCCTAATCTTACTAGATTTGCAAACACTGTATATAGATTTTTCTATTGTGTTATCGACTGTACGTTTGTTTATCCTTACCCTTATGCAACTCTGTGTTGATGTTTTTGTCGCACTGCTTTGCTTTATCTTAGCCAGGTCGCAGTTGTAAGTGAGAACTTGTTCTCAACTAGCCTACCTGGTTAAATAAAGGTGAAATAAAAATAAAAAATCTCCAGACATCCTCAGACATGAATGGACGTCGAACACTGACTTGTATCATGTGAGACCTGGCTGGCCCTATAGTGTACCACCTCACAGCCCCTAAAACACCAGACCCTGCCGAGCTCCCCGGCCCCTACCCGCAGTGTGGAGAATAGGCCCAGCACCGCAACCAGAAGACCTGTGGAGAGACGGAGACACCCTGGCCCCATAATGCACAGCCCCTCGCTCTCCCAAACAACCGTGAGAGACACCCCATCAGCCAGCTTCGCCTGGTTCACAATGACATGGCTATGTTCATAGTAGCAAAACTAACAGAATACAGAGCAGCTGGGGCTCTCTAACCGTGACCTCTATGAGCTCGAGACAAATGATGACTTTTTGATTGTTGATTACATGTGTGTGGCTGTTTCCCATGAGGATCCCAACTCTATATTCATCAGAATCCTTTGTGTGTCTCTTACTCTCTGTGTGTGTGTGTGTGTTACCTGACTTGGTTATTTGGATGGAAACTACACCGTGCTATCTGTCTCTCAGCCGCTGTGCCTGGCCGGCATCCATCTAATCGAAGCTATTGTCCCAACATGTCAATATGCTATAATAGCTCTATGTAATGGAAACAAATACCACTGATCAACCCCACCATCCACCTGCTTTTAAACTCTGTCCAAAGCGGCTTCCTTTCATCTAACAGAAAATCGAATGCCTTGGCTACAATGAAACAGTAGCCAGACACACAATACAATGGTAGCATCAATGGTAGCAAACTGGAGCTCCAGATTGTGAGTGAATGATTGCATACAATTACTACCAGTTGTCAATGACTTGGCTGTTGTGTTGTTGTTTTTGTTGTTGTTATCCCTCCATATTGCTTTGAGTGTAAAGTATTACCAGGTTTTCCTCCAAAATGATCTTGAACTTGAAATCCAGTTTAATCCAAAGGTCATGGGTCATTGAATGGAGATATCACTCTGATACCATTCTGAGAGGTGTAAACCCAGATCTCTCCCTGATCCCAGCCCAACACCGGCGAGGCAGATGCTGGGTCCAATAGAAATGTAGATCGCAGCCAAGCGGCCCAAAATGACTAGCCCACAATATCATGCATCACCAGTCCAATCAAAACCCAGAATGCAGAACACTAACCCTAAACCCCCAGCGCACCTGCCTCTGCCGCCATCACCATCAATAATGAGAGAAAAATGTTACAGAACAGAAACATGTGCCTTCCTGCCATTCGCACACTTTGCAGCTGGAGGCGAATGGAGAAAATCCACAAATTGCTAAGGCGAGATAGATAACAAATGAAATAGCTAAAGAAATGGTTGAATCCGCTCTTTCATGCACATCAAAGAGTATTTTCTCTTGAGCAGCAGGGGGGTTAAAAACTCCAGATTCATTTTTGGACTTCCACCCAACGATGGGCTTTTAATGAAGCAAAATTAGACAACGGATTTCAGTTCCCGAAATGGCAAATTTGGCTAAATGCAATTTTTTAAGGAAATAAGAAATACACAAGTTGTGTCATTATTTACTGCTACATTTAGTGTGTGATTATAAAGCACTTATGAAGGACTTACGAAGTGTCATGTGTCACATACGTCTGCAGCATCAAAAGCTAGTCACGTTTCTATAAATTATAGATTACATTTCTAGGTTCTCGCATCAATATTCACATCCAGACTCAGTCTTGGTTGTCGTGTGCTGTTTTGAATAGTTACATATGATTTCTTGCCATGTGGCAAGTCAAGTCTACCATCCAATATACTGTATGTTCTGGTTTTGCCAGAAAGCATATGCATTCCTAATTTGCAATGGAGGACAGTTGGACTCTCTCGCTCTCTCTCCTCTCTCCTCCCCTTCTTGTCTCTCTCTCCCTTCTATCCCTCTCTCTTTTCTCTCACTTCTCTCTCAGACAGTAGAAAGGAAAGAACAGCTGGAGAAGAACATAATGAGTCCCAGAAGATATGGCTGTCCTCCAACACACACACACACACACACACACACACACACACACACACACACACACACACACACACAAATGGCACCCTATTCACTAAATAGTGCACTTCTTTTGACCAGGACCCATAGGCTCTGGTCATAAGTAGTGCACTAAGTAATAGGGTGCCATTTGGGATGTAGCCTATTTTAATGCACTGGAATGGCTCCTGCAATAGTGGGGACAATATAACTTCAGAGGCTTTCCATTAGATAATATTTCTAAGATAGCATATACATATCCCTGAGATGGCATGTGTTTTCTGAGAGAATATTCATCCTGCATATATTGACTTTGTGCCAGGTTTCAGAACTATTGCAGAGATAAGCTGCAATGATGTGACGTGGGTCTATCTGAATCCTACCTCTGAATCCTACCTCTGAATCCTACCTCCGAATCCTACCTCGCACCCTTAATTCTCATGGCACGAATACAGCAGGAGAAAAGTGGATTAAGGAATAGGACCATGAGTAACAAACAGTAGGGAACAAGACTGTGTCTGTGTCAGAGCAACTGTGGTGCCATGGTGACTAAGCTCCCTTGAGAGACAGACAGACAGACAGGCAGGCAGGCAGGCAGGCAGGCAGACAGGCAGGCAGGCAGGCAGGCAGGCAGGCAGGCAGGCAGACAGACAGACAGACAGACAGACAGACAGACAGACAGACAGACAGACAGACAGACAGACAGACAGACAGACAGACAGACAGACAGACAGACAGACAGACAGACAGACAGACAGACAGACAGACAGACAGACAGACAGACAGACAGACAGACAGACAGACAGACAGACAGACAGACAGACAGACAGACAGACAGACAGACAGACAGACAGGCAGGCAGGCAGACAGGCAGGCAGACAGGCAGACAGGCAGGCAGACAGGCAGACAGGCAGGCAGACAGGCCATGTTTGCGTCCCCAAATGGTACCCTATTTCCTATACAGTCCTATGGGCTCTAGTCAAAAGTAGTGCACTGTATAGGAAATAGGGTACCATACAGGGAATAAGGTGCCCATTGGGACTCAGCCAAACAGTTGGTAATGTAGGCTAGGTACCAGCACTTCTGGATAAATGAGGTGAGTTCACACATACAGTAATAACTGAGAGCTCAATCCATGTTCTGTAATGTATCCTTCAGCCATTCCCTGTCCAATCGATCTCACAAAGTTGTAGTGAAAGAATGACAGAAGGTTATACCAGCGACTGGCTGGCGTGGAAGCACAGTGTGATGACTCATTCACAATTTACGACATTGTTTGGATGGCTGACCATCTGTCGACTACCACAGGGGTCAAACGTACCTTATCTGTGTGGATCTAGAGGAAGAGACGTTCCCACGGAAGTCCTGGGGTCAATGACGCCAGGAGAGGTGGGAAGACTGATGAAAACGGAATATCGACGAAATGAACGTTACTGTGTGAATTAAACTGTCATGTTTGAGTTGTTTCAAGAGTTCATGAAGAGCTATGAATGTATTGTTTCATTGTACTGTAAGAGCTATGGATTTATTGTTTCATTGTACTGTAAGAGTTATGAATTTATTGTTTCATTGTACTGTAAGAGTTATGGATTTATTGTTTCATTGTACTGTAAGAGTTATGAATTTATTGTTTCATTGTACTGTAAGAGCTATGGATTTATTGTTACAGAGACACTGTTCTGTTGGTCGGATGGCGGATAGTTCAAAGACGAGCGACATTTAAATTGAGTTAGAATCTTGGTGTGTTTTCCTTTCGATAGGTTTTACAAGTAAAGTGCAAAGAAATGTTAGTTAAGGTTGGGGGTGAGTTTCTGCTTGAATTTGGTTAAAAGAACAGTGTTTATACTGTGAGAACGTATTAGCAAACTCCTGTGTGTATAAGACACACGTGTTTTGTTTCTTAGAGATTAGCTCCCGAGTGGCGCAGCAGTCTAAGGCACTGCATCTCAGTCCTTTTTCACATCCGGCCGTGATTGGGAGTCCCATACGGCGGCACACATTAGGCCCAACGGCCGGGGTAGGCAGTAAATGTAAATAAGAACGTGTTCTTAACTGACTTGCCTAGTTAGATAAAGGTTAAATATATATATTTTAAATACTCTGAACTGAAAACATCTGGAACCATGTTAAGTCTTAGGCTCATCAAAATGTACTCTGAGTAGTCTGTAATGTATGTATTTCATGTACACTGTAATTGTTTGAGAATTCATTATTTCGTGACTAATACATTATGTTAGTTCAATTGAGTAAATGTGTTCCTCGTATTACAGAGCAATTCTTATATACGTTCATAGTTTAGCAGGTCGATTTATAGTTGTTATTACACTATAGTACATAACACGTGCTTAGGTACCACCTTGACATCTATGACCTGCTTGCCTCAGTAAATTAATGCTAGAAACTATTCGTATCTAGTCTCTTAATAATTAAGTAACGGTGCAAGTCAGACACATGTTCATTATAGTCATACTGAGAGGTGATGTAAGGCTCGCTACCTTGACTAGATTTCTCCAGAGACGTACAGGGCCTGTTGAATTTATTCACATGATAATGGAGTCAGATTGACGAACGTCGTTCATTATTATCGTCATCATTTCCCCCATAGCGGTTGGATCATTTCCACACAACTACAAAGTCTTGCGTGGAAGAGACACAGAGCAGACACAAGAGACAAGGTCAGCATGGCCTCATGCAGCTCTACTGAAGAGCAGCAGGATACGTCTGTATTGTACGTATGCAAGATGACAAGTTGCAGACAAAGGAGGTAACAGCTCAACTTGAGGCAGATTAGCCAATGTACTCTAGTCTAGTCATGTCCATTTTATATCGAGACAAAAACCAGCAAGAAAGTGGTAAATGCCGGACTGTCATATAAAAATGGCCCTATTTTTTTTTAACAGGTCAAATACCGTGTTTGTGCCCTTCCCTCCTTTTGCCATCCCTCACTCTTTGCCCCTTCATAACATTTAGAGGGGTCTTTGGGAAAGGGCAGCATTCATCACCAGCCTGTGGCATCCTTTCTCCTGCTAAATTGCACCTTAGCTTCATCTGTCACTGGTATCGAAGAGGGGACCGACAGACAGTACGGATTCACTTTGCCAGCCTTCATTTGGTGTAGTGAGGGGGGAGGTGACCTAACCCTATCTCACCTCTGTCTCGCACATGCTGTGAAGACACCTCATAACATCGGATATATACCCCTTGTACGTGACACACACTGCTGGCTATAAAGCCCTGTACATGCCGTGCAGCAGCCACACCAATCCTTCCTTCCCTGTAAGGTGTTTAACCCATTGTACTGCCAAGGAAATCACCTCCATGTGTACCTGTCAACCCAGCCACAGGGAACCACAGAGGGAGATACCGTAGAGAGTGAGATACGGTCCAGTGTCCGAGAAAGGTACTGAGTGACATATGGGTCTCTGTTCCCAGCAATGTGGACACCTCCACTGCAGCCTGCCAGCTGTCGCCAGGCTTAGCTCCACTTCAGGGACTTCCAGAATGTTCTCATCTCTCTGTACCGTGGCCTAAGGGCTTGGCAGCAGTCAACCTTGGAGTCATCTTCTATGTTCCCTCTCACACCTCACCTTCAAACTGACACAGTAGCTAGTTCCTTGGCAACCACACTAATAACCCATTGGCATAGCTTCTCCGCCAATCACCTGACTTAATCATAACCATTACTAGCCACCCAAAAGCATCATCTTCCCTTCTGAGGACTCCGGGATTCCAGCTTCGGATTCCATTGAAAGGCAATTTAAAAAGTGTCCTAATTGAGCATGTTAAGTGTGAACTCGCCTCTTTCACACTCTCCTCTCCTTTCCATGTATCCCTCACATACCCCGTCTTCACTCCTTCCCTCCTTTTCCTCTCAGCCAGATGGTTGGATCCATCCCATGACTTCATAATGCTACATCTGTTTAGTCAACCCGGCAAATGAACGTACCGCAAACCGCTTCGTCAGCCCATTCAATTAAAACACGTTGTGCGCTGAGCTGGGACGCTGACACCTAGATAGATATTATACACACGTGCACACACACCGGATCCTAAAAAACAAGAGAAAAGCCTGAGTATAATAGACATGGAAATAGGAAGATGACTGTTTTGTGATTAAACTCCATTCATGGGAATCTGAATCGCATTTTGTGACTAGCATGTGTGCCCCTGTGTGTGTGTGTATGTATGTGCGCGCGCACGTGCGTGTATTCCCCTAGCATTACCTCTGTGTTAGATCCTGTTTGTTAAGTCGTGGTCTGTGGGGAAAGCCACACAGCAGGGCCTGATGAATGTTTATGCTGGATTAGACTGAGCAATAGGCCACATCCATGCTTCCCACTGTGGGACAACACATTATACAGGAGACTAAGGATAAACCCACCCGGAATCATATTACAATGTATGAGTATGTCTGTGTGTGTACTCACACACACACACACACACACACTCACAAACACAAACACACACACACACACACATAGATATGCAGCCCCCCCCCCACCCCACACACACACACTCTCTCTCATGCGTGTGAAACCTATGCCTTATTGCAGTTGACAATGGACAGGAGAGGGGCAGCTGAAGGTAAAGAGGGAAAGTGGCTAGCTGCCCACGCAAACATCCATGTCAGGGGCCACGTGGCAACATGGTCAGGGGTCACGCGGCATCATGGTCAGGGGCCACGCGGCAACATGGTCAGGGGCCATGCAGCAACATGGTCAGGGGCCACGCGGGCCACACAGAGCATACATTTTCCCAACCAAACCTCACGCATGTTTTATGAACCAACTTTCCATCGCTCTGTCTCTGTAGCAGGGGATGCTGAACGGGAGAACAGATCAGGAGTGTGCTGGTGTGTGTGAGTGTGTGTGAGTGTGTGTGAGTGTGTGTGTAATATTGTGTGTTTTGTAATGCGAACCACAGGTTGAGCAGTTATACCTATAGCTCAGATCGAGATCCCCCTTGGCAGCGAACACGGCTGGTGGTCTGATTGGTCTGATTGCGTTTAGCTGAACAACGAGAGAAGTCGTGGCCCGCTCCGTCCCTACCTCCTGCAGGTGTGATGAAAATAGCAGTGTGCGGAAACCCAGTGTGCTCTGACACCCTCTATGAAAGCTATGAAAAAAGTATGAATTTGTTCATTATTGACTTGCCTGGTTAAATAAAAAAGGTCACAAGAATAGTTGCAGTCTATAATTAAAAAAGCAACCCAGTAGGCCCTATTCAACACATGTTAAACTCTAACATTGCTCAGAATTACAGGGTTCAAAGACTTTATACCTGGATGTGTGCTAGCTATATTTATCTCCCTCCTCCCTCCTCGTCTCCTCTATTCATCTACCTGCCGCAGGCAATACACTTATAATCAACCCGTTTTAAAGGTTGTACTAAGGCATTGTGCCAATACCTGTGGGGAGATGCAAAATACATGCATACATCCTCAGCATTGCACCCCCAAAGCTACCTAATTAACCCCAAGAGAAACCCCACTACCGCTCCTAAACGGTAGAGCTTTATCATATCGGTAAGCTGGGAAAAATAGAC